>NC_060886.1:5638513-5821013 GCF_014805685.1 Silurus meridionalis
GCCTCTCATGATTGCAGGCAGCCTGATGGTGCTTCCAGCCTTCACAATGATGCCATCAATCAGTTTTACATCAACCTCAACAATTGGTGGCACTGTAAATTGAGAAAGATTTATTTTAGAAGTGTGAAATGAAAATTATTGTCATTATTATTATTATTGTTGTCATTTTAGGAAATGGAGAGAAAAATTACCAAGTTTCTCTTGGCAGAGCACTGGAACAGTGGTATCTGGTCGTCCAAGACCAACTATATTCTCTGCCTTCACACGGAATCGATAGGTTTTGCCCTCTTCTAGTCCTGTCACATGGCATTCAGGGATGCTCACAGTCTTGAAGGTGATCCACTCTCTCTCACCCTCCACCTGATACTCGACCAAGAAGCCAGTGATTTCACTTCCACCAGTGCGATCAGGCCAGTTCCATGCAAGCCACACTTCTGTCTTGTCAACATCTACATGGTGTAGATCCTTTGGTGGTCCAGGTGGGACTATAGGACACAAATATTCATACTTTTATTTGCAGTTCACCTTAGCTCATGACAAGGCAAACACATATCATCTGTTTTTACTTACACAGTGGATTCATTGCTTTCACAGGTTTCGTTGTCTGAACATATTCACTCCTTCCAAACTGATTTTCGGCAGCTACACGGAACATGTAGGATGTGCCTTCCATCAAATGCTTGGCTGTAATGCTTCGTTTTTTAGATGTTGCACAGACCGGCACCCACTGTGCAGAAGCAGCATCCTTCTTTTCTACCACAAAGTTGGTGATGCGCACACCACCATTATCTTCGGGGTCTTTCCATGAGAGTTGAGCTGAGTCACTTCTAACATCAGATACCCTTAAGTGTTGAATTGGGCCAGGTTTGTCTAGAAGAGCACAGAAATAGTTGTCCATTGAACTAAACCATATAAGATGCATTCTTATTGAAAAGGGTTTTGGGGCGAATACATTTAGACGACCACAGAATTTTGCTTGCTCACAATATACTTAAGAAATCCTTACCTAAAACAAGCACAGTGCATGTTGCGGTCTTGGACCCAGCAGGGTTTTCTACAGTGAGTGTGTAGTCGCCACAATCCTCTCGGTTACAGTAGCGCATCTCAAGCTTGGATCTTAATCCAGAAGTTTGAATTTCAGCTCTTGGAGGTATGTCAGTTTCATTCTTCTTCCATGTGACTGTCGGGAAAGGCATACCCTTGATTCCAGCAACAATTTTTATATGAGTTCCTGCCAATGCTTTAAGCTCACGAGGCATGCCTAGCTCCAGCAGGAGCTCTGGAGGCTCTGAAGAAGGAAAGGATAAATACAGATTGAACATTAAACACAATTTGCCTTAAATTTTTATTATTATAATTATTTTTGCAATGGCAAGACTAACCAAATCTGTCCTGTGCCCGAACAGGCTCAGGAACATTCGCAGGCTCAGATTCCCCAGCTGCATTCACTGCTTTGACTCTAAACCGGTACAACATTTCATTTTCAAGGTTGATTATTTTGAATGTTGTTTCTGGGCAGGACTCAGGAGTCTGATTAACCTGTACCCATTCTTCAGCTCCAGCTCCCTGGTACTCGAGCAGATAGCCAAAGATTTTTCCTCTGCCGCAGTCCTTTGGCGGCTCCCAAGATAAAGTGACCGAGTTCTTTGTTTTATCGATTGCCATTGGATTAACTGGTGGGCTTGGAATGACTGTATAGAAATAAAAAGTAAAATTTTATTTCTAACTTGTTATAGTACTGCAATACCTGAAGTTGAGAGAAATATTCTAATCACATACCAATGGGATCTTTAGCAAAGACAGGCTTTGATGGTGGGCTAGGATCACCAACACCAATGATGTTCTCTGCCATGACACGGAACTCATATTCACATCCTTTGAGAAGGTCTGGAACCCAGTATTCTGTTTGAGGGTAGATGCGGTCAGTTCCAGCACGAACCCATCTGTTTGACATAGTTTCCCTCTTCTCAACAATGTAGTTTGTAATTGGTTTTCCACCATCAGCTGGAGGCTCCCAGGAAAGCAGAGCAGTGTCTTTGTACACCTCTTTTACTACTGGTTGTTTAGGAGCATCAGGCACCTCTGTTTTTGATAGGAGTGGAGTACACATGTATGTTAGTAAGATTTTCTTTTTAAAGCAAGTAAAAACTGTTGTGGTAAAGTATCTACTTACTGAAAACATCCCTTGCTTTAGTCTCGGTGGACAGCAGCGGATCACTTATGCCATGAATGTTCTGTGCACATATTCTAATAATGTACTCTCTGCCCTCAATTAGTTTGGGCACTTTACATGTTGTTCTAGTGCAGGACTCTGTGACAGGCATCCAGAGATCCCTGTTGCTATCTCTCTTTTCGACAATGTAATTTAATACAGCACTTCCACCATCATCCAGTGGTGGTTTCCAAGAGATGACCATGTGACCCCTAAAGATTTCGTCAAAGACAACAGGTCCCTCTGGAGGCTGGGGTCGATCTGAAAATATTTACACACATTTAAGTTTCTTAAAATCCAGAAAACAAGGGACAATTGGCAAATAAAATAGCAAAATATAAATCTGACGAATTAGAAAAATATCCAAGACTCACCAACAACAATTACAGTGCAGATGCCCTTCTGTGTGCCGATTGAGTTTTCCAAAACCACACTATATTTACCACTGTGATCACGCTTAGCCTTTTCAATTGACAAGCATAAGGTCCGCTTAGTGCTAGTAAGCATAATTTCATCATTTGCTTGGAGTTCCTCATCATTTTTAAACCATTTTATTGTTGGTGTTGGTTTCCCTGTATAACGACCTTGGAGAGTGCAGGACTGGCCAACACGAACTAAAACTGTGTCACGGAATTCTAAATCAAGTGTGGGTGGTTCTAAAAAAAAAAATAATTAATGAAGTTAATCTCAAATCACTCTGAATGACTGCAATGTCAACTTGTTTCAAATTCACATGATTTGTTTGTAACTTACCAAGTTCTTCCTTGCATGTAATAGGTTTAGTGCTGAATGATGGCTTGCCTTGGCCAACTTGATTTACTGCACTGACACGGAATTCATATGTAGCGCCTGGTTTTAAACCCTCATGAACAAATTTACGATCCATTAACTTATCATCAGCTGCAATACGAGTAAAGTGGTCCTTTCCTAACTGACGGACTTCAAGAACATAGCTCGTCACATCAGCACCTCCATCGTACTTTGGTGGTCTCCAAGCTACGCCAATTGAATCTTTCGTGACAACTGTGACTACCAGATCCTCTGGACGCTCAGGGACAGCTGTAGAAAATGAATTAAAGCAAATATGTGAAATGCCATGAAGGTATTGATAGATAATGATTTATACATTACAAGGACTGTATGTGGAATGAAAATAAATAGTCTTTTAATGTTTTTGAGACAAGCATGTTCCTTTTGTTCATATACAACTTGGTAAAAAGCACAAAAATTGGACAGTGACTGACTGGAAGAAAATTGACATATTTTTTGTTTTTAAAAGATGGGCTTAACTGAATCGAAATGTCAGAAAATCTCCAACTTGTGAAGAACACCTCTGGCAAGTTTTACCCGAGTCATGGAAAAGTATTTCAGACGGATGTTTGGAGAAACTTAAGCTGTTATTCATGCCAAAGGAAGATTTTTTAATAAAATAAAGTGTAACCTTTATACATTAGTATTTTTGTTTGATCAAAGAAAATCTGTCTGGAAAATTACCTTGCTTGTTGCATATAAACAAAAGAAACCAGACTGTTTCTCTCAAAAACTAAAAAATAATAATAATCAGTGATTCCAAACTTTTGGAAACACTGTATGTATTTTTTCATAGAAAAGCACTTACAAATAGGATCCTTAATAAGAACTTCGGATGCAGTCTCAACAAATGGCCCTCTTCCAATGATATTTTCAGCAGCAATTCTGAAGAAGTAACCTTTGCCATCAATAAGACCTTGAACGACTGCATTATGTCTTGTCACAGTGTATGTTACTGAAGTCCAGCCTCTGCGGTCAGATTCTCTTTTTTCTATTATGTAATTGGTGATGGCTGAACCACCATCATCCTCAGGTGAAGACCATGTCAGCTTGCAGGAGTCAGTAGTCAGATTTACACCAGAGAAAGGCTGACCAACAGGTCCAGGAACATCTTTAAAAAAAAATAAATAAAAAAAATAAAAAGGTTTGTTTTAAAAAAAAAAACATAGAATTCAATTCATCAAGTCCATAATTATGATTATGATGAACAGAATACTCACCCAACACTTCCACAATCACTGCCTTCTTTCTTTCTCCTCCTTCATTTTTGGCAGTCAGAGTGTAAATACCTTGTTGATTTCTTTTGCAGTTTTTGATGACAAGAGAAGAGCTGATAAAAGTAGTCTCAACAACAGCCTCTTTAGGCATATCACCATCATCTTTGTTCCAGATAATTTCTGGGGCAGGTTTGCCAGATACATAAGCAATAATACGGATTACACCACCAGCATGAACAGTGATTTTCTCCTTTACAGTTGCATCCAGATCCACTTCAGGTGGAACTAAAGAAAATGTTTAGAATTTCTGTTAGACTATCATCTCACATCGTCACACATGAATGAAAATATAAGATTTAAAAAACATTACATCTTTTACAGAACTTTAACAGAAGCAAGTAAAAAAGAGAAACATAGCCTATGTTGGTTAGGTTTTAGTCTAGGAGTAGTGAATCAGACACATGATGCTGATGTTGATTTTTTTACGGCTGAAAAATGTATTAATAGTATTTTTTGTACTTACTTGTTCTATCCTTGACCTCAATCACTTCTGTGACTTCACCTGGTTCACCAACTCCTGCAACATTCACTGCTCTTACTCTGAATCTGTAAAGTCCAAGCTCTTTGAGTCCAGGAACAACAAACTTAGTGCCTCTAATCTCCTTGTCTTTAGCCTACAAGAAAACAAAATATCAGAAGAATTTCACTCAGAATACATAATAAATGTGTTAAATATATATATATATATATATATATATATATATATATATATATATATATATATATATATATATATATATATATATATAAATAAATGCTTTGTAAAAATTTACTTATAATATATGCTCAAAATGTGCATGTATGTACCTTCTCCCATTCCTCCTTCCCTTCTTCTTTGTATTCAACAAAGTATCCTGTGATCTTAGATCCGCCATCAATCATTGGCGGAATCCATTCAAGATCTACAGTTGACTTAGTACAGTCTGTTACCTTTGGCAGAGGTGGTCCTGGTGGAGCTGTAAAAAATTTGATTTCATATGAATATACTTTTGTAATAAAAAATTATTAGAAACTTCTTGTAAAACAGAATCTACAACATACTAATTGGATCTCTAGAAACAGCAGGATCTGATGGCAGACTTGGAGGGCCAGATCCAGCAGCATTGATGGCACTGACACGGAACTGGTAGGTAGCGCCTTCCAAAAGACCAGTCACCACATGTGAAACACCAAGGGGCCTGATTCGAATGGGTTCACGGTTCACTTTAGTCCAACGTTTTGATGTAGTTTCCTTCTTCTCCAACCAATAGCCAGTAACTGGAGATCCACCATCATACTCTGGCTCCTCCCATTCAACAGTCATAGATTCAAGAGTGACTTCTGAGACAGTTGGCTTGTTACATTGTCCTGGGACAGCTGTTATGGAAAAGTACATTCAAATTTAATTAGAAAAAAGAGTGAAAATGCTTTTAATCTCTTGTGTGTTATGCTAGCACACAAAAGAAAACCTTTCAATGTATTTTTCGGATTATAAGCCGCTACTTTTTTCCTACGTGTTGAACCCTGTGGCTTAAACAACGAAGCGGCTAATTTATGGATTTTTCCTGGGTTTTTTCCCGGTTTCACAAACTTCAAGCCAAAAAACTGAGCCCCATAACATTAGACCAATGAAATTGCCGAACGGGTTCAGATGAACCAATGAAATTCTTTATATTAAATCAGATGCGCTCCCACGGAATCGGGCCGCACAACATCATAAATATGGATGAGGTTCCTCTGATGTTTGACCTACTGCTCACTCGGACTGTCTACAGGAAATGCGAATCATTCGTCATGCTGAAAACAACCAGGCATGAAAAAACACACTTCACCTGTGTTCTGAGCTGCACGGCATCGGGAGAAAAGCTTCACCTATGGTGATTTTTAAACACGACGATGCCAAAAGAAAAAGTCTCGAGATAAATTTTTGTGAAAGGAAGGAGGAAGACGGTGAACAACGACTTTCTTGGTAGGCTACTGTTTAGATACAAGCCATGTAACAGACGCTGTCTTTCGTTAAAGCCTGTGTAAAGTTCATTAGTTTCAGTGTAGGCACCTACGGCTTATTTAGGTTCAAAATAAAAATCTTTGTCAAATTCTGTGGGTGTGGCTTATATTTGGGTGCGCTTAATAGTCCGGAAATTACCATAAGTACACAACCACAGGTTTGGAAAATGCACAAGAAACAAAATAATAGGATAGAAAGCAACAATTAAGATTTTTGAGATCTTTGAAAGTTGCACTGATAACACGCAAATCAAGTACATAAATACATTTTCAACAAATGCGATGCGTACAAAAATATGGTTGGATGTAGGCTATATAGTGTGGCTACATGTTTACAAAAAAATAAACACAAACTGTTCAAGCAACTACTTAAGTACTTACTGAATAGGTTTCTTGCTTTCTCAGGCTCACTATAAAGTGGTGGCCCAACACCGTATTTGTTCTGAGCCATAATACGGAACTCGTATTCATGCCCTTCTGTTAGCCTCTGAACAGTATATGCACATTCCTTAGGATCGCTAGATACATGCACCCATGACTTTCTGTTGTCTTCACGCTTCTCTATGACATAGTTTGTGATTTTCGAACCACCATCATCTGTGGGTGGCTTCCAGGAGAGTCCAATTCTTTCAGCAAAGACCTCCTCAATCTTGACTGGTCCAATTGGTGGGCCAGGTCGTCCTAGAGATAAACACAGATTTCGGTCACATTTCTAGATTAAATGAGTAGGTTTAAGTGATTTATAAACTATATCGAAATTAAATAAAATACACATACCAAAAATGGTAAGTTTAATATCCTTGGAAGCCTTGCCAAGGCTGTTAGTAGCAGTGAGAGTGTAAATCGCACTGTCGTTTCTCTTAGATTGTTGAATTACCAGACTGCATTTGTCATCAGAGACAATTTTATTGATATGCTGATCATATTGTACATCCAACTTTTCATCAGGTTTGTCAAATGAGGCTTTCTGCCAGACGAGCGATGGGAATGGACAGCCCTGAATCCTGGCAAGTATGTTGACATCAAATGTTTCTGCACTCTCCAATGATTCTCGAAGTTCAATAGTTGGAGCACCTGGAACAATAATCATAAAAAGTTTTGCATTCAATTTCGACTGAGCTGCATGTCCTGTTTAATAATCCACACCAAATACTCACAAGTCTGGTCCTTAATAATTATTGGTCCAACAGTAGCAGAGGGTCTGCTTGGTCCAGCTTCATTCACTGCCTTGACACGGAACTCATATTCCCCACCCTCATTTAGATCTTCAACAATAAAGGTTGTCTCTTCAACATCCCTTTTATTGCACTGTTTCCAGGTTTCCTTTTGTGGACCACTGGTGTCCCAGCTCAGCCTTTCAATAATGTAATGTGTTACTGGAGCACCACCATTATTTTTGGGAGGCATCCATGATAGATTGACTGTGTTTTTGGTGACCAGGTTTATCTTGAGCTTAGTTGGAGCATCAGGAGGATCTAAAAAAGTATTATGTACAATGTTATAATGGTAAATCTAAAATTATTTCTAGTTTATTTTTATCCAGATTGACCATATGATTTTTTCCTATTTCAAACTTACAAATTGGATCTCTAGCCCTTGCTGGCTCTGTAGTCTCAGTGAATGGACCCATTCCAAGACGATTTTCAGCACGAACTCGGAACAGATATTCTTGGCCCTCAAGAAGATCAGGTACCACAAAGGCCATATTGGCACAGGCTGGATTTACTGTTGTCCAGGCTTTTCCACTTACAGCTTTCTTTTCAATAAAGTAGCTCTTAATTCTCTCTCCACCATCAGTATCTGGAAGCTTCCAGATAATTCGCATTGTAGATCTGGTCACATCGGTAACTTTGAGATCCTTGGGTGGTCCAGGAACATCTATAAAAAAATAAAAATAAAAAACAAATTGTATTTTTTATTAATTGTACTGTGCTAATGTGCTAATGCTTCTGTGCTAATGCTTTTGCCATTTACAGGATTTGATTTAAAAAAAGGATGAAACTCACCAAGCACAATGACTCTGATATTAATATGCTTCTGTCCAGTTTTGTTTTTTGCTGTTACAGTGTATCGGCCAGAGTGAGCTCTTACGCTCACAGGAATTGTTAAGACAGAGGTAGTATCAGTAGATTCCACCTAAGCACCATAGAGAAAGAGAAAAAAAAGAAAACATTGAAAAATTATTTTCTATAATACATTAGTTGTAGAATTTAAATAGTATATATATATATATATATATATATATATATATATATGTGTGTGTGTGTGTGTGTGTGTGTGTGTGTGTGTGTGTGTAATACAGTAAAACAGTCTCAGTTTCTAGAGATTCATGTAGACAGAGTTAAGGACCCAAAACCTATAAACTGCCTTAGCTAAAATAGTTATCAAACCATCAATGTAATACCTGTGAATCAACTGGGAGAGTATGAACACGATCTTTCGTCTCTGTCTTTGCTTTGCCAGCAAATTCCCAAGAGACCTTGGGAACAGGACGTCCAGAGACAGTTACTGGGATTTTGATTGGAGTTCCAGCAGGGATTGATACTAATTCTTCAGCTTTGATGTCCATAAATAACTTTGGTTCAGCTGTGGAGTTAAAAACATTTCACAATGAACAATGAAATTTTAAAGAAAACACTTGAATTTCAACTGAAATCCAGTTTAAAATTGAAAGCTTACTGTGAATGTCCTCCATGAGAACCTCGGTGGTTCTGGGACTTGGCTCAGACTCGCCAATAGCATTTACTGCAATAATTCTAAATCTGTATTTCTTGAGTTCCTGGAGATTGGGAACGGTAAATTCAGTTGTAGGGTTGAGAGTGTCTGCATCGTTTACTCTTGTCCAGTCAGATGTGCCCTCATCTTGGATTTCAATTATGTAACCCTTGATTGGGCTGCCACCATCTTTGGCTGGTGGGGTCCATGAAAGAGTGACACTACGCTTGGTTTTGTCAGCAATTAAAGGAGCTGCTGGCATGCCAGGTGGAGCTACAGTACACAAGCAAGCAAAGAATTGTCACTTACACATTCAACATAAAAAAACTTACCTATATAATATGTATTACAAAAATGTATCCTGTAATTTAGCTTACTAATAGGCTCATCAGCAAAGGCTGATTCAGAAACAGCGCTTGGGGGACCAACTCCTGCAGCGTTGCAAGCCATCGCTCGGAATTCATATTCAAGTCCCTCAATGAGACGTGTGACGTGACATTCCCAGCCTTTCATGCCACGTTTAGATACCAGGGATTTGCATGCTTTAGCCCAGTGGGTGGTGCCTTTTTGCCGCTTCTCCAGCCAATAGCCAATGATCCTAGACCCGCCACAATCCATAGGAGGCTCCCATGTTACTAGCATATGGACTTTAGAATGTTCTGCTATAGTAACTTTTTCTGGAGGGCCAGGTAGGGCGAATGGATCCCTTATTTGCGCCTCTTCAGATTCACAGCCATCACTTATCCCGTACTTGTTCTGAGCTTTAATTCTGAACTTATAGTTTTTACCAGTTACAAGGTCCCATGCCTATAAGACATAAAACAATTAATCATTACAGTATATTGGTTAATAAATGAAAATATATTGGTCAATTTATGACAGTTTTTTCAGATTCTTAGTTTGTTTACCCCATATTTCTTATCTATTATTTTGTCTGTAATCTGAACCCATTCTGCTTTCTCTGCATCTTCAACATCAAGGTCTTTCATCTCAACAATGTAATTGGTGAGCTCACAGCCACCAGTATCCAGTGGTGCATCCCAGGTCAGTTGGCAAGATTGGGCTCGGATATTTGAAACTGCAACATTTCTTGGTGGTGTTGGTCGATCTAATTCAAAACATTGAACATCCATTATGCATCTGCGTATATTGAATAAAAACATTAAAGTAGATTATCTTATTAAACTTACCCAACACCTCCACTGTGATGTAATGGCTAAGTGTTCCAAGGCGATTTGAAGCAGTTACAGTGTATACTCCCTTTTCCAGCCTTGAAACAGCTGGGATAGTGAGTTTGGAGTGTTCTGTGAGTCTGTCAATCTGTTTGGTCTCAGTCAGGATTCTCTCAGTGGGCTTGTCAATAAGAACATCATTCTTAAACCATTCAACCTTTGGCATTGGGAGACCTGTGATTTCAGCAGGGATCTCAACTGGCTCATTCTTCCTCACTCTAATCAAGTCACCTTTGAAGTGCTTCAACATGTGCAAAGTTGGAGGAACTGTAAAAATATAAATATGTATACATATTGAACATAGCACCTAATAAAGTACATTGCAAAGAGTAGGTAAAATGTCTTGTTTTGGAAAAGCCAAACCCCACAACCAGACAAACCTTCATCATCCTGAATCACAACAGTCAAGGGGATAGAAGGATCACTTTCCCCAATGCTATTCACAGCCTTTGCACGGAATTCATACATGTGCAGCTCATCCAGATTCTCTACAGTCAGTGTCAGATCTGTGCACATGTCTGGGGAGACAGGCTGGAAAGCAGGATGATCTTGACGTTTCTTTTCTATGATGTATCCAATAACTGGACTGCCACCATCATTGCGAGGTGGTTTCCATGTAAGGGTAATGGAGGACTTGGTTCTTTCTGTGTAGTGGAACTTCTCAGGAGAGGTAGGTGGACCTGACATGTAAATAAAAGAACATTGTTTATTTACTGTATTATTTGAACAATTACATTTTGCTCTGTATAAAAGTCACATTACTTTGTGGGTCAACAGCACGAACAGGTCCAAGATCAACTGGTGGTCCACAGCCATATTTATTCTTCGCCACGACTCGGAAGATGTATTCCTGTCCTTCAACGATACCCCCAATTTCACATTTAGAAGCAACAGTTTCAATGGGCTGTCTAAATGTGTGCATCTTGGGCTCTCTTCTTTCAACAATGAAGCCAGTCAAATCACTACCACCATCATCATCAGGATCGGACCAGTTCAGAATCATTAACTTTCTGGTTACTACGACAGGCTTGAGTTCAAGGACAGGCCCAGGAACATCTAAATAAAGCAGTTTACAAGTAAGATTTTGTTAATGTGTGTCATCATTACAAACAATATAAACTGCACAAACAGTGAAGTTGTTCACTTACAGGTTCAGAAAAAACTCAATAAGTAGTTACTCACCAACAACTTCAACCCTGGTCCATGCAGACTTGATGGCACTTGGGTTTGCTGCAGTAATCTGGTATCTGCCACTGTCACTTCTATTTGAAGTCCTGACAATAAGAGTGCTGTCCTGGCCTACTTCTTCTATTTCTACACGATCCTTGTCTGGTTTTTTATCATCCTTTGTCCATTGGAGTGACGGTTTAGGTCTACCCGTTACATGTGCAGGAATCCTCAGGATCTCACCAGCTCTTACAATAAGACCATTCTTCACAGAGATATCAAGTTCAATTACAGGCATTTCTGTTTGGGAAAGGTTATAAGCACAGTCATAAATCTTTACAATCTCACCTTATTATGTCTCATATTTTTTTTGTATTAAGCACTGATTTTATACCTGCTGGATTCTTCACAATGACTGCATTGGTCATACCGGGAGCACCTTCACCAACACAGTTGACCGCTATCACACGTACAATGTACTTAGCCTTTTCTCTGACACCATAAACAGTAAATGTCCTGGTTTTCCATGGTCTCTCTGTGGCTCTTGACCAGTCATTAGTCCCAGCAAGTACCTTGTCGACTTGGTAACCAAAAATCTCTGCACCACCATTGTCTGCAGGAGGATCCCATTCAACTGTTATTGAATGGTCTGTGGTGTCAACAACTCGTGGAATTGGTGGACCCGGTGGCACTAGTAAAAAAAAAAAAAATAATAATAATAATAATAATAATAATTTAGTATTTACGATTTACAATTTCAGTACTTTTAATATATATATCAAAGCAACACAATGTGATCAGCTTACAAATTGGAGCCTGGGCTGTTTTTGGATCAGATGGTGGACTAAACCTTCCACATCCGGCTAAATTTTCTGCACAGACTCTGAAAATGTATGTCAATCCTTCCAAAAGACCTTCGACATTTACTTCCAGCGCATTAATGATGCTGCGATTAACTCGTGCCCAGTGTGTACTGTTGATTTCGCGTTTTTCCACCCAGTATCCTTGGATGGGGCTTCCATTGTCGTTTGGTTCATTCCAAGTAACAACCATGCTGTTTGCTGTAATGTCTTTAATTTCAGGTTTCTCAGGTGCCTCTGGGGGATCTGAAATATGGCAAATGACAAATATAAACTTACAACTGTAAAAGACTATGCATCAAGTAAAACAAGTGGTAAAACAAGTGAAAATGTTGGCTACCAAATGGATTCTTGGCAATGACGGGTTTGGAGATAGCAGGTTTTCCAGGACCATATCTGTTCTCAGCAGTAACTCTGAAAAGGTACTCCTTTCCTTCAATCAGATTTGTCACTGGATACTTGCAACCTCTGATTGTTGAAGTCACAGTGACCCATCCAGTCTCAAGCTTGGAGTTGTCTTTCTTCTCTAACAAATAATTTAGGACCTCACTGCCACCATCATCTAGTGGAGGTTCCCACTTGCAGATAATAGAATCCTTCCTTACTTCCTCAAATTTGAAGTTGACTGGAGGTCCAGGAGTGTCTGGAATGCATGAATAAAATCCATAAGTGTGCAGTATATCAATGCCATAAGAAATAATCCAACATAATTAATTATAAAACCAATTTTATAATGATATGAAATGAATTTACCAAGAACATTAACTTCACAGGTGGCAGAGGCAATACCATGATCATTCTCCACCTTGATGGTGTAAACACCATGATCGCCTCTGATAACGTCTTTCACAAAAATGCAGGATTCACCCTTCCTTGAGTTATCAATGGTAAGACGCTCATTCAGAGATGGGTGGTATTCCTCCTCTGGCTCTTCTGGTTCTTCTACTTCTACTGGTTTCTCCTTCTTCTCTTCCTCCTTCTTTTCCTCCCCTTCTTTAGGCTTTTCTTCCTTTTTCTCCTTGTCTTCTTCTATTTTTTCTTCCTCTGCCTTCTTCTCCTTCTTCTTTTTAGGCTTTTCTGGCCTCTTTCTCAGTGCCTCTGGCCTGATGGTTGAATTGTTCCTTGACCATGTTATTTCCGGGTAAGGGAACCCAGAAATGTAGGCAATTAGTCTGATCTCCTCACCTCTCTTGACACTTAAGCCTGATTGCAAACTGCCACTGAGGAACACTTTGGGACGGTCTGAAATTGGAAATATTTCAAACAAAATGTTATATTAAAAATATAAATGAATATAACTTATGATGGAGAAAATCATTCAAACAATTAATTGAACATACCAACTGCATCAGTGGCTTTGACCATAGGAGAGGAACGAGAAGGCTCACTAATGCCTGCTGGATTCTCTGCACGCACACGGAACTGGTACTCTTTTCCTGGCCTCAAGCCCTTCACCGTGTAGGACAATACTGGTACAAGGTAGTCATTGCAGCGTTCAAATTTTTCTTCACCTTTCATCATCTTCTCTAGAATATAACCCATAATCTTGGCTCCACCATCATACATAGGTGGCTTCCAAGTAAGGGTCACAGATTCGGAAGTAGGATTGTGAGTTTCAACATCAACCGGTGGATCAGGTGGATCTATACATAAATAGTGCAAAACAAATTGTAAGCAATTATTCTGTCATTTTACACATTTTTAGAAAAATCTTCTCTGCTGTTACTTACGCTTCTGATCCGCAGCAATTACAGGGTTGCGAAGCTCAATAAACTCTCCACCGCCAATTTTGTTTACTGCCCTGACACGGAAATAGTATTCCCCATTTTGGATGAGGTCCTTGACAGACCAGCTGAGTTTGTTCTCACCAGACATGACATTGACATAAGTTCTCCTGCCCGCTTCTCTGCGCTGCAGGACATAATGCAGAATAGGACTACCACCATCATAGTCTGGAGGTTCCCATGTCACTTTGCAGGAGCTCTTGGTAATATCACTAGCAACAATTTCCTTGCATGGCCCAGGAAGACCTGATAATAAAAACGATATTAGAAATGTGATGCATAATTAAAAACGTATGGAGTATAATATTCAAAGTAGTTCTTATGTCTTATGTTATTGCTATAATCATACCGATAACTTTAACGTTGATTGTCCCGCTGATTGTTCCAAGGCTATTCTCCAGGGTAACTTTGTATTGACCAGCATCAGAATGCAGGCAGCTTGGAATTTCCAGATGGCAGGAAATGTAATCTGATCTAAATGAAGTTCTGTCGTCAGCCTTCATCTCCTTGCCATCTTTGTGCCATGTGATTCTAGGCGATGGAACAGCTTTAAATGGAATTGGAAGGTGCATCTGCTCACCCTCCACAACAACTACGTCCTTGGTCTGGAACTCAATGGTAGGGTTGCCTGTAAAGATTGTGAGGAACCTATTTATTAACTTGAATGAATTTCAATGATTATTCTGTATGCTCACATTACAGAAAAACATTTTAAATAATAATGGGAGAAAGATTCAGCTTACAGTCAGAGTCTTTAGCATATACACTCTCAGAGATCTCAGATGGCTCACTAGCACCAACTGAGTTGACAGCACGGACTCTGAAAATGTATTGCTTCTCAGGAACGATGCCCTCCTCCTCACCAGCCCTGTATTTCAGCTCTTTAACGGGCCGAGAGTTAACTCTCATCCACTTTTCTGTGCCAGCTTCACAAAGCTCAATGTGATATCCAGTGACTGGACTGCCTCCATTATTGTCGGGAGCTTTCCAGGCAATAGAGATATGATCTCTAGCTGCCTCTGTGACATGGAGATCCTGAGGAGGAGATGGTGGACCTGGAAAAATGTACAATAAATTTTTATTCAAAAATGAAGTGTATTGTATTGTTTATTTATTTCACTTCTTGCAAATTCTACATAAATGTAATACAATATCCATTTTATCGTACCTGTTGGGTCCTCAATTACCACAATGTCTGTAGGTTCACTTGGGTGACCAACGCCAGCCTCATTCTCAGCAAGGACCTGGAACTGTACCTCAGTGCCTTCAATGACATCAGTGACTCTATAATCGCAGTCAGGACCTGATGTCTTTGCAGATTTTACCCAACGTGTTCCAAGTTTCTCTTTCTTCTCAATGACATACCTAAAATGTTTTTATATATACACAATTTAGTGGCATGGTAAAGGGGATCAAGATCAAAACAAATCAATACTAGTGATTTTCTTAGGGTTTGAATACCGTAGGATAGGTCTGCCACCATCATTCTTAGGTGCTTCCCATTTGAGATCAACATGTGTCTTTGACACGCCTGTGACAGTCAAAGCATAAGGAGGTCCAGGAGTGGCTGTAAGAGTAGAATGGTTAATTAATATCACTCGACTCTAAGACTATCGGATCAAATTTTTAGAATGTAAACTGTATATTGTTAAGACTTTCAGCTTACTGAATGTGTCTTTTGCCAGAACGGAGTCGACAAGTTCACAGTATTCACTGGGTCCAACAGCATTTTCAGCTGCCACACGGAATACATAGAGAGAGCCATCATTCAGTGGAGTGACAGTGTATATCAGCTCTTTTACTGTGGTATCCACCACCTGCCAGCCTTTGCGTCTCACATCTCTCTTTTCCACTATATAATTGGTAATTGGAGAGCCACCATCTCTCTCTGGAGCTGTCCACTTCAGTTCTGCATTGTTACGTGAAATACTAACCACCTGGAGCCATCTTGGTGGGGATGGAGGATCTGATAAGAAAGGAAAATATTTTAAAACAAGTTCTAAAGAAGGTGAAAGCTAAAAAGGAAACAAAAAACAAAAAAAACAAATAACTTACTGAGTCTCTCCTTGCAAAGAACAGGGTTGCTAGGTTCACTAGGTTCACTCTCGCCGGCTGCATTGACAGCTCTGATTCGGAAGGAGTATTCCTGCTTCTCCATTAATCCCTTCAGGAAATATTCAAGAGAAGGTATGCCATCTGCTACACGAACCCACTCATCAGTTCCACTCTTGAGAAGCTCAATAATGTAGGACTCAATCTTAGCACCACCGTCATGCTCAGGCTTTGTCCATTGCAGGAAAGCAGAAGTCTTTGCAACATCCTTAACATTTGGCTTGCCAGGAGGCCATGGAGGATCTGAAAAAACATACATATTTCAGCCTCCCTTTCTCACACATATATACTATATGGCCAAATGTCTTGATCACCAAACCATCTCATCTACATGTGCTTTTTAAAGAATTTCCACAAGGTTTTAGATGATGGCTGTGGGATTTGTGATCATGAAGCCACACTAGAGGGGTCAGGCACTGATGTTAGGCAAGAAGACCTTCAAGAGTTGAGGTCAGAGAGCTCTGTGTTTATTTTTTTTTTAACCTTATCTTTGTTTAATCATCCCTTCATGGAGCATTGTCACACTTGAACAGGTTTAGACTCCATATGTCCAGTAAAGGCAAATGCTGCTTCACACAAAAGCATTCCTATATACCATTTTGTGTTTTAAGCTTTGTAGCAACAGATTTGTAAAATTTAATATTTTCTGGTGTAAAGAGTTTTAAAAAGATCCGCCAAAAAATTGTATATTTTACCAATAGGATCCTTGATCATGATTTGGTCAGTCTCCTTGCTTGGTTTGCCTGGTCCGGCAAGATTTTCAGCCAAAACACGGAACTTATACTTCTTCCTGGTGGGCAATCCTTTCACCCTAAATTATTAAAAAAAGTATAGTTATAAACTATGTTCATTTTGCTGTAAATCTGGTACCTTGTTTTTGTGGAGTCAACATTTTTTTACCTCAAGGTTGTGTCGCTAACTGGTAATTTATTGCATCGTATCCACTTATCAGCATCAGGCTCAAATCTCTCCACATAGTAGCCAGTAATGGGACTTCCTCCATCTTCATCAGGCTCAATCCAGTTCAGAGTTACAGCATCCTTGGTAATATCAGATGCCTCCAGTTTGTATGGAGGTCCAGGTGGATCTAGTTCAAATATTAATAACATATTCATTATTATATATTTGGGGTAGGAGGCACTGATATTTTCTAATTCCTGTAAAGATTATTTTAACATACCAAATGGATATTTGGCAGCAATTGGAGTATGTTCAGCTGGTGGACCAATGCCAAACTGATTCTCAGCATAAACTCTAAAGATATATTCTTTGAAAGTCACAAGCTTGGTGGCTTTGTAGTTCGTCTGCTTCACAGTAGAAGACAGCTTATACCAGATTTCACTGTCTGTAGCCCTTCTTTCAACTATGTAGTTTGTCACCTTCGAGCCACCATCATCTCTGGGTGGATTCCAAGCCAATAAACAGGATTCATTGGTGATTTCAGAAATATCAAAGGCAGCTGGAGGGCCCGGTTTATCTGTTAAAAATTAAATGAGTATATTATATTCATGATACATTATTCTGAAAAATAAAATAAAAAATAAAATTAATCTCTCTCTCTCTCTCTCTCTCTCTCTCGCTCTCTCTCTCTCTCTCTCTCTCTCTATATATATATATATATATATATAGATAGATAGATAGATAGATAGATAGATAGATAGATAGATAGATAGATAGATAGATAGATAGATAGATAGATAGATAAAAACCCTCACTTATTACAACTGTACCTACAAAGTTTAGATTTTCCTAATCTGTGATGGACGAAGTACACAAAATTATGTACTTGAGTAAAAGTAGAAATACACATTGTAAAATATTACGACAGTAAATGTGCTTCATTAATACTTTTACTTGAGTAAAAGTACAAAGGTATTTACCTTTAAATGTACTTAAGTATCCAGAGCACTATGATTTATTCTGGCTATAATTTTCCTATTATCATTTTTGTCACATGACTCTAATGTTACTCTCAGGACAACAATCTATTAATATATTTAGTTAAACACTAATTAATATCTATTGAGATTATCAGAAGCCCAAAACCTTTTTTTTCAACTTCTAATAAAAAAAAGGAACGACTGATTTCCCAAAATGTAGTTACATAAGAAAGTTGACTTAAAAATGTTGTGAACTTAAAGTAAAATATTCCCCAGATGCATATACTTCAATAAAGTACAGATACCTGAAAAAGATACTTAAGTACTTTAACGAATTACATTTACTTTGTTACTGTCCACTACTCTTATATTATGTAAAACAGTTACAGTACCTAGAATGTTTACATCAACAGTTGCTGTTGCACGGCCACTGCTGTTAACGGCTTCAATAATGTATGTTGCTGAGTCATCCCGTTTTGTCTTAGCAATTGTCACTGTGGAGTGACCAGGCTTAGTATCAATAGATATTCTGTCATCTTCCTTAAGGATTAGGTCAGCCTTGGTCCATTTGACTTTAGGTTCTGGTTTGCCTGTGATTTCAGCAGGAAGCTCAATCTTTGTGCCAGCCTTTGCAGTTAAGCCTGCCAGGATTTTTGCATCCAAGTGAATTTCTGGAGGCTCTGTAACAAAGAAGGTTAAAGACACAGGTTGTCTTACACACAGTTACAGAGAGATGACCAAAAAAATAAAATAATAATGTAATAATACCTTTAGGATCAACTGCCAAGATCTCATCAGTTGCCTTACAGGGTCTACCTGAGCCCAGTCTGTTCAAGGCTCTCACACGATAAGCATACCACTGTCCCTCGATCAGACCAGTAACCTCAAACCTAGTGCAGAACAAAAAGATTTTTGTTAGGTGGTATTTTTTCAAAACATTTTAAAAACCAAGCATTTAATTATTTCTTTATTTTAACTTACTTAAGGTCAGGTGTCAAATCTCCACATGGCTCCCACTTGTCAGTGCCACGTTGGCATTTGTCCACAGTGTAGCCTTTAATTGGTGCACCACCATCCCATTTTGGAGGTTCCCAAGATAAAAATATTTTGCTGGCTGACTTGTCTCTCCATTTAAGATTCTCTGGTGGATCTGGAACAGCTGTGCAAAAAGCAGTAAAAATTGATTTAGTTGTGCATGCTGCAGGTTTGTTTGCCTATAGTAACTTTCTCATGAACACTTACTGGCTGGGGAAGACACATTTACAGGATCATCAATATATGCAGGCTCTCCAGGGCCACACTTGTTGCAGGCGACAACTCTAAACAAGTACTCCTTGCCCTCAATCACATCTGTGATAGTGTATTCCTGGTCTTGCACACCACTAATGACCTAAAGTGTAAATAAAATAGAAATACATGTAAGACTTGTATAGTCGTAAAGTGTAATTCAACAAATAAAATTTTTTGTGACAAATTTTGTAAATTCGGAGCGGGTTGAATACCTTGACCCATGTCTTTCTGGACACGTCACGCTTCTCAACCTGATAGCCTGTAAGTGGACTGCCGCCATCATGCTCTGGTGCTTCCCACATCAGATGCACATGTCTTCGTGTTACTTCTGCAACCTTGAAATCCTTGGGTGCACTTGGACATGCTGAAACATTGGAAGGGAAACAGTTTAATTTAGTTTTATTTACGGCTAACTTTTATTCGTTGTGAAGAGAAAACTGAAATAAGGATTCTTAGCAGCGTGCTGGACATACCAATGACATTGACATCAATCTCTCCAGAGACGCTGCTTACATCATTTTCCAGTGTCAGAGAATATGTGCCTTTATCAGGTCGCACACTTGGAGTAATGACTAACTCTGTAAATGTGCTCTTTGTGACCATGGACACTCGGTCACCAGAAATGAGCTCCTTGTCACCAAAGGTCCACTTAGCAGTGGGTGTCGGGTAGCCAGTGATGGGAACACGAATAGAAAGTGGCTGAGGTACAATGACCTCTAGGCCATCCTTGAAGGCACTCAAGTCCAGTGTAGGTGCAACTAAATTCAAAGAAATAAATAGCATCATTTATAATACTCTACTAAAAAAAACAATTACAATAAAGGTTGTCCCGGACTTATGATGTAAATGCGTTCTGATGACCATCGTAACTTGAAAATATTGTACATTGGGAAGTCTAGCCTACCCAGGAGAATGGTGAATAGTATGGAGTAGCATACTGTGGTTTATTAATAATTTAACAAATTACAGTACATAATTTAGCAAAACAGGAGCATGTGGTTCCACAACTCTAACTGACTGTATAAGATTATATAAAGGACATTTCTCATAGTCACACATTCCAGTGTTTATGATATTTCTCACTCTTCAGTGTTTGTATTGTTTTTTTGTTTTTTTTAACGCTAAAAACAATTTTTTAATATATATTTCTAACATTCTGCAAAGCGCTATAGAAATAAACTTGAATTGAAAACAGCATGATTTACTATACGATTAAACTAAAACTGTACTTATTCTTACTACAAACTGTAACTCAACTAAACATTATATATGTATGTGGCAGCAGGCGTGTGAATGAGTGCCAATTTGTGAAGGGAGGGTGGAGCATACGCTGCTACTTTTGCCTGCCACGTGAAAATATTTTGACATTTTTGGCGTATAGCTATTGTAAGATCAGAAAATCACAAGTCGATTCATCGTAACTTGGGGATCACTTGTAGACCTGTGACATGGGTCACTACTCACAGTGTGGGTCATCTGCCAGCACGGGTCCAACAATGTTTGATGGGTCAGACTGTCCAGCTGCATTCTCAGCCATGACTCTGTACTTATAATTCTTTCCGAATTTAAGACCAGCAATCTGGTAAAAAAAAATAAATAAAAATTAAACAATTATCAAATCAACATAACAAGACAATTAAACAAAAGCTGTGGGAATTCAGAAGTTACCCTGTATGACAGATCCTGGCAAAGTCTGGCATTACATCTCAGCCATTTATCTGTATCTTCCTCACACCTCTCAATAATATAACCGGTGATCATACTGCCTCCATTTCTAAGAGGAGTCTCCCATGTCAGCAGACAAGAATCCCTAGTCTGCTCAGAGTGCATCAGATTCAGGGGTGGGCTTGGTCTCTCTGAAACAGTGCAGCAAAGACCAAATTATAAAATAATTCTATAAATACTTCTAGATTGTTTAAAAGGTAAATAATAATAATAATAATAATAAAAGTGGGGAAAACATGCACTCCTAACCTATTGGATCCATGATTTTAACAGGGTTAGTGGCAGCACTTGGCTTGCCAGGACCAGCCTTGTTCTCTGCTCTAACACGGAAGATGTATTCCTTGTTTTCAATAACGTCATTGATGATTGCTGAACGATCTTGTGCTTTAGTCACCATGACTGGAGACCATTGCACAGATGTTCGGTCACGGAGTTCAATGATGTACGAGGTGATTTCAGATCCACCATCAAACAGAGGTGGTTCCCAGGAGACTGTGGCACCAAACTTATTTACGTTTCCAACGATAACATTTTGGGGTGGATCAGGAACATCTGGAATGCAGGAAATTAAAAGGTATATTTATAAGGATGGCTAAAATTCTGTCTTTTTAGCACTTACAATCAAGATTTTAAAAGTTAACCTTACCAAACTTATTCTTAGCTTGCACAGCTTCATCCGTTTCAACATTCGGACCGCTTCCAACTCTATTGCGTGCACAAACACGGAAAAAGTATTTGGAGTCTCTTTGTAGCCCAGTGATTGTGTATTCTGTGGTATCAGCAAGGTCAGTTGCCAGAGTCCAAGTTTTGCGCCTGACATCACGTCTCTCAACCACATAGGCTATGATCTTGCTGCCACCATCACTTTCAGGCTCATCCCATGCAATGCTGACCTCTCCGTCAGCAGTATCAACCACATGCAGGTTCTTTACAGGGCCAGGAACATCTACAGAGAGACAAAGTGTGTTATTTAGTCAACAACCAAACTAATGATGACAGACCAATAAAGAGTTTTGAGCCAATTATTGTAACAATAATCAGGATTGGCTTGTCTAATGTGTGCTAATGTACCTGTTTATATGACTTGAGTGCATTCGTTAATATGATTTTATATAGAAATATCAAGTGTATTAGCTTGAATTTAAACTCACCAATGACTTTGAGATTAATGAAAGCTTCTCCCTGTCCATGCTTGTTCTTGATAATGACCTTATACCGGCCTTCATCTGACTTCTTAGGGTCCTTCAAACGGTACTCGGCTTTGTCTGGCATTGTGTGAAGATTGTCTTTAGGCAGGCTAATGTTATCAAAGAACCATTCAGCCTCAGCATGTGGGTAGGCATTATAGGGAACTGACATGACAAATGGTTTCCCAGCATCGGTCACTAAGTCCTGATCCATTGTCTTGATCTTTGGTGCAGCTTTAAAAAGGGAAAAATTAACGTAAAATTTGAAGGATTGTGTGGAATAAAATAATATGCAATTCATTTATTCATTTTATATATGTTTTGTCATTCATAATTTGTGTAAATTGTAACAAAAATTACCTGCAAGCTCAAGCTTGGCTTTGGCATCCTTGTCTTTCGCAATAACTCTGTACTCTCCCTGATCACGAGGTCTAATCTCACATACTTGAAGCCTGTGAATCTTGCCTTCGCTCATCATTTGGTATTTGTCCCCCTGGACAATAGTCATGTTGTTCCTTAGCCATTTAACTTCAACTCTGTCCTTGTTGAGCTCCACCTCATACACAACATCTGAGCCTGGGAGCTCAAATATATCCACAGGTGGTCTGACAATCTCAACCGGTGTTTCTGGATAAAAACAAAAAAGCAGGATAGATTTAGACACGTAGTGGATTAATGGTCGGTAAATAAAATGCATCCATATATCAATAGACCACTCAAATGTTATTGCATTACCTTCAACAAACAGACGAGCTCTTGATTTTTTCTCATCTACACCACAAGCATATTCGCATTCATCATCAGGTCTGCACTCCTTAACGCGTAGTGTGCAGGTCTTTCCATCACGCTCAAACTGATATCTGAAAACCAATTGAAAAACAGCATTAGCTATTAAAAGATAAAACATTCCCAAACACAAGGATAACACCAGAAAAGGACATTCATTACCGTGGAGACTCTCTGATCTCTCTGCCATCTCTATACCATTTGATTTCAGCCTTTTCTTTAGAGACTTGGCACGTAAATTCAGCATCTTCAAATTCAGGAATGGTCTGGTCTTGAAGTTGGGTAATAAAGTCTGTAGGTGCTTCACTGATAATCAACTCAGCAGTGGACTTGTCGGCACCAGCAGTGACAACGTACTCCCCTTCATCTGCCAGACTACAGTCTTTAATAGTCAAGGTGTGCTTGTCCTTGTCAACGCGGTATACAATGCGCTTGCTGAGAGTAATCTCCTGCCCTGCTTTCATCCACTGTACAGTTGCATTTAGTTTGTTTACTTTGCATGAGAAGCTGATGGCCTTCTTCTCCTGTGTTTCCACATCGTCCAGAGGAACAATGATTCTCAGATCCTCAGCTGTGGACAAAAATGGTAAGTACTTTATAATACATATATTTTATGTATAGAATATGTACGTTATTAAGAAATGTAACTGAAATTGAGATGAAAACATATGCAACTAACCCTGTACAGTAATCTTGGCAGAACTCTTGACGCACTCATTGCGATGATTGGTCAGTATTAAGTGGTAAGTAGCCGCATCAGACATTTCGGCGTCTTTAATTCTCAAAGAGTACACATTGTATTTCTGGGACATGATAAATTTGCTGCTATCGAATATTGTTTCATCATTCTTCATCCACTTGGCCTTGGCTTCCTCTGAGTTCACCTCACAGTTGAGAACAATCTCTTGTCCTTCACTTGCCTTTGTGTCCTTGAGGGGTGTGATAATTCTAAGTTTCTCTGGAATAAAAAAAAACAAAAAAAACAAGTGTAAGCCAAGATATCACACCATATTTGCAGCAATGAAATGAATGTGGAGAGTATACAAAATGCGCACCATGAACAATCAAATCTGCTGAAGCTCTCGTAGCACCAATGGAAGCCACAAAAGGACCTTCATCACTGAGCTCACATTTCTTCACTACAAGGGCTTGTCGTTTGCCATCAGAAATAATTTCATACTTGTCATCTGTATGGAGTTCTTTGTCACCCCTGAACCATTTGACTTCGTAAGAGTCTTTGGACACAGTGCACACAAACTCTGCTTTTTCACCTTCAACCACCTCCTGGCTTTGAGGTCTGGAGATGAGCTCAGCGGCAAGTTCTGAAAGAAAGAATATGTAATGTTTGGTCTTTTTTCCCCCACAAAAGTATTTTCAAAAAAGAGAAAATAAAAAATCATAAATGCCAAATCCCTAACCATTGACTCTCAGGTTTCCTGTAGTTTGTGAGGTAGGCAGTTTGCAGTGATATTCTCCAACATCACTCAATTGAAGGCCTTGTATGATAAGGATTCTCTTTCTGCCATCTGCAACATGTTCATATCTACCACCCTCAGGCAATTCCTGGTCTCCTTTATACCATGTAACCTCTGCACTGGACTTGGAGACCTCACAGATCAGTTTAATACTGTCGGTTTCAGTGCCTTCAACATTAGCGAGGTTCTTTGTGAACCTTGCCTCCTCCTCTGCAATCAGAGAAAAAGTTTAAGCGACTGCTTTTAGATGTTAAATACTGATAGTGAATATAATAAAAACGTTTAAAAACTGACCGACAACAGTAAGCATGCCAGAGGTCTTGGAGGTCCTTGCATCACATTCATATTCTGCTTCATCATCAAACACAGACTTGCTAATGATGAGAATACGCTGAACACCTTTAGAAATGATATCATATTTCTTGCCTTTCCTGATTTCATTACCATCCTTGAACCAGCGAACCTTTTGAAAAAAGAAAAAATATATCAGTTTCATGATCCAAAATAGCGCACAATAACAGTCCTAATTTCAAGCATTTTCATATAGCTAGCTTATTATTATTTTACCACTAAAATATTTAGGCAAATGAAAGATCTATAGATCAGACAACTCATCGTCAGGGAGCAAACCATTTACCTTGGCATTTTCTCTGGAAACCTCACACTCAAACTTGGCAGTTTCTTTCTCCATTACCTCAACATCATGGAGTGGTTTAGTGAACTCAACATGTGGAGCTAAACAAATGAGATTATTTTCAACCAGTGCCTCATAGGTTCAATTTAGATTTTTAAGCATTTAATTGAATTTAAATTACTTACGCTCAACATTTAGGAAAGCAGAAGTCTTAAAATCTTTGGAATCGCAGGTATAAGTCTTTGAATCGTCAAGTGTGCAGTCATGGATGATAAGCTTCCTCTTGCGGCCATCAGCAACCATCTCATGCTTCTTTGTTTTGCGGATTTCTTGTCCATCTCTAAACCACCTGACTTCCGCATTTTCTTTGGAGACCTCACACTCTAGTATTGCAGTAGCTTCTTCCTCTACAGTCTGGTCCTCGAGTGGCTTGGTGAACTCGACTGGAGGCTCTAAAGAAAAGATCATAAAGGGTTCAGTGAATGCAATGAAAATTGTATTTTTTCTAAAAAATCCACCATTTAAAGGTCTTTTAAAGGCTCTTTTATTGTTAAAGCATGACAGTTGACCATTTAACATATACGTCCACATATATGTGTGTGTTCAGCTGTTAAAGAGCTTTTAAAGGTGCAGTTTGAAACATGGAAAATGAACTAACAAAAATGTCTGCCTTCAAATAGTATCTTCCAAGACCTTACATACAGTATATGGTATTGATACCAGAGTAGAATTTTTGATGTTTTTGCCTTAACAAAATGATTGAGCTTATTATTGGCTTATTGAGTTAATATGCCAAATGGAACCTACCTTTTACAATGAGCTTGGCCTGGATTTGGAAATCCTTTGCAGTGAGTTTTACCTCACCTGCTTCAGTCAGTTTTACGTCTCTTAGGGTCAGCGTATGGATTCTGCCTTCAGCTCTGGTCACCACCTGTGCAAATCAAGCATATTGATAAATTAAGTCTCCCAGGCTGTGAGAGGGCTATTTACTGCACCCCTGCAATAGACATCAGCAGCTGAGAAGCATTAACTGATCTCAATTTCACACCTCTGCTTTTATGCTAGCGATAACTCCTTAGCCTGAGAACCAGCTGAGCAATGTACCCTAACTTACATAGGCCTAGGGGTGTACATGTCATATGAATCAATATAACAGCTGTATCACAATAAAACTTACAATTACAATGAATTAAACAGTAAATAATCAATTTGTTGTAATTATTCAAAGTGCATTTCTGACACACAACGAACAAAAACTTTACCAAATGTGTTATACATATACAATAATTATTTAATAGAATCCATATATTTTTTAACACAGACCAAAAAATGACTCATGCCACCAAAGAGATTTGAAATAACACTATTCACTATACAGCAATCAACAGCCCATACAAAGAACCAAGCATTTCTGCTTTATGTAAACTAAATGAAATCGCTTATCAAATGCACCTAAGTCATAGAAATACAATAAAGCACATAGAATCTCCAAAGAGGTTTTATTAAGCAGGTTTTTATACATAACACACCTATCACATACCAATGTTTTAGTTGAATTTGCAACTGTCAAATACTCATCATGCCACCTGCCTTTTAACTCAGAGCCTTGAAGCAGTTAAAAATAACTAGAGGAACGCTTGCAGAGCAGAATAGCCGCAAGCGTTATCGCAAAACCCAGATCAAGTAGTCAAGTGTCGCCTAATGCACACAGGTCCTTATATGCAGAAAGCATGTAGGTGATATTATTCTGTATAATATTGTATAAAATGTAAAAATATAGGCTTCAGAATATCTTGCAAAGCAAAATTGTGTGTTTGTGCGTGTGGTGTGTGTTTCTGTGTGTGCATGCTTGTAGCAGTATAAAATCATCATGCCACCATGTTTGAAAGGCCTCAAATATAATTAAACAATTTGATGTCTACCATCAAAACAATGTTTTCTATGTATTGTTTATAGCATTATTTAAACAAAGTACAACATATAACTGGATTTTGAATAACACTTACTCTGTCGCTCGGTTCCAGTTTATTACCCCCAAGGAACCATTCCACAGATATGCCCTCATATGACAGTTCGCAGTCAAAGGTTGCGGTCTCCCCAGCCGTAACTGTGACATCCCTGAGAGGCCGGATGAGGCCAATCACTCGTGCTATGGTTTGAGGAGAAGACATTGTTAGTCACCTCAAAGTCCCAAGAGACGCCGATAATCCTTTAACCCCAAATCCACATTGCGCTTTCCCACTGACAACAGGCCACTGCTCTGAAGCCTGAAAGCCTCCAGAACAAGTTGAGATTAGATTGGAGTGGGCCTTGTCAGTAAGGGAGCTACCTCATTTGCATATTGGGTGTCCTTAAGATGTTTATGGCCAACAACAAAAAGGCAAGAAGGAGGGGGGTTGAAGCTGGATCTGCTGAATCGCTGCCAATCACCACAGAGCTCCACTACATATGGTATGTGGCTTTTAAAATAGCATGCCATCTGAGTGGCCAGCTGCCCACCTCTGTCAACAACATTGACCAGTCTGTTACTGTCAATCAACTCCTTGGAATTCTCCAGGAAAAGGAGAATGACAAGGTATATGTTACCACATTAAACTTATTGTATAGGAAAGTCTAGTCTATGATTTTCATGGGTTATAAAATTTTACATGCCCTAAATCTTATATTTAAAGTGTAGATATAGATATTTAGACATTTTCATATGACACATATAATTCTTATAATCTTGGGCAATTTCTGTGCACTAATTTTTGTGCAATAATTGTTACATGTACAGTAGCTTGTATAACTATCATTGTAGTCAGACTTTTTCTGCCATCAGTTTTCCTGCTGCTGCACATTTTCATACAGTATATTTCAGCAAGATTGGAAATTTACTGAATGTACAAAATCTATTTTTAATATATATGGTTTTATTTTACATTTCTTATATTTTTTTTTAACTTTAATTGTATTATGAGCAACTATTTTTACTATGATCAATAAAGTATTTACATTTGACTTTTAGCATGTTTGGTATAGACATTTTGTAGCCTGATAATGTGTATATATATATATATATATATATATATATATATATATATATATATATATATATATATATATAACTTAACTAACAATTTTAATGATCATGCTTAGTACAGTGATAAAGTATCCTGTCTGAAACACATATCTTCTATGTTATCTGAAGTGTCCCCTGTGTATATTCACCTTCTCTGTATCATTCTCACCTTTAACTCGAAGCTGAGCACTAGATTTAGCATTGGCTGCACTGAAGTCCACACCACCAGCCATGTCCTTGCGTACGTTGTACAGAATCAGCATGTGTTTCGTGCCTTCTTCCTTAATTTCACAGTCCTGAGGATTAGTGGGAAAAGATGCATTAGAATTTCACAATGAAGTGCAAAACTTGCTATCCCAGTGTCTCACATTTGGATTGTTTTCCTGTTTGCTTAAATTAATTATTTCTCATATATATATATATATATATATATATATATATATATATATATATATATATATATATATATATATATATATATATATATATGTGTATATACATATGTGTGTGTGTGTACATATATGTGTGTGTGTATGTATGTGTGTATATATATATATATATATATATATATATATATATATATATATATATATATAAATATAAATATACACACACACACACACACACACACACAACTATGTACTACTTCTTTCTTGCTCCCATTAGGGGTCACCAGAGCGGATCATCTGTCTCCAAACTACACAGTATATATATGTGTTCCTCAGATAACTTTTAACATTTTCTGATGTGGTAAGACAATTACAAAAATGTACAGTGAATGAAACAGAAATCATAATTTACTGGTGACTGGTATAAGGCTTCTCCTTTGAGTTTCCAATTTCCATGGACATCCTCCTCTGAGATTTCTGTCTCAAAGCGAGCCGTCTCAGTCTCTGTAACTTCCACGCTGTACAGTGGCCGGACAACCTTAATATTGCGATCTACACAGATTACCCAGGTTATATAAAAGAAAGAGAAAATATCATTGCTGAGGTTAATCTTTTGTTCACCTGCTGCTTATTCTGGATTAGAAAAGAAAAATCATATGGATATGAACACACAAAGTTGAAACTACATACCTTCAATATTCAGCTTAGCTGTTGTTTTGTCAGTGCCACAATCGCAAGTATATTGACCAATGTTTGCCTTATCAGCTCGCTTTACTGTAAGAATACGTTTCTTTCCATCAGCCTTGATGAGGATATTTTTAGAGGGGGTAATTTCCTTGCCATCCTTGAACCATTTCACCTCAGCAGAGGGTTTGCTCAATTCACACATCAGCACCACCTCATCCTTCTCAACTGCTGTGTAGTCCTGGAGCTTAGTAGTGAAATAAGCTTCGCCCTCTGTTAATTGAAACATACTATTAATTTGTTGTTGTTACCAACATTTTGGACAAACATCTAGAAATATAGCAAGCACCACTTACCAAGTACTGTGAGCATTGCCTCACAGCTTTTTCCAAGGGCCTCTGCTTTGATCATAGAGGTATCATCAATGGACACCTCCTTGAAGGACAGAGTGTGTATCTTGCCATGTTCAGACATGTGTACCACTTTACTTGGGTGCAAACGCACATCATTTTTGTACCAGGAGACCTGAACTTTTTCGTGTGAAAGTTCAATGCTGAATTCTGCTGTCTCACGCTCCTTCACAGTAACATCCTTGATAGGCTTGATGAACTCGAGACGAATGCCTGTAGATTAATACACAAATTCTGTCTTTTCATCCTTTTCATTAACAGTACACAATTCTTAAAAAAAATTAAGAAAAGTTTGTTTTATTAATAAAGAGAGTAATGACCTTGAATAATGAGCTTGGCAGATGTTCTCTTGTCCTCAGCTTCAAACATGTATTTAGCCTCATCCTCATAGGCAGCAGATTTGACAACAAGAGTGTGCCTTTTTCCCTCTGCCAGAATGTCAAATTTGTCATCTACTGTCAACTCCTGGGTTCCCTTCAGCCACCTGAAGGCTTTTGGCACTCTTGATATTTCACACTCAAACCTCGCTTCATCTTTCTCATATACTTGCACATCACTCAAAGGTGTAAGGAAAGTAATTGGAAGCTCTATAAAAGAAAAAAAAGAATACAGTAGTTGTATATTTTTTTATATATGTATATATATAAAAACTAAAACAAATAAAAAGAGTAAAAGCATACCTTTAACTTTCAGATTCGCAGAACATTTTGCATTGGCGCCCTGGAATGACACTTCACCTGTCTGGGGAACTTTGCAGTTGTACAAGGTTAAAGTGTGCTTTGCTCCATCTTCAATGATTTCAACATCCTATAAAAATAAACATAATATGCATCATATATGTATATAATTACAGTTGGGTACCATTTTCAAAAATGCCAGTTTATGGAAGTGCTTATTTTTTTCTTTACCGGTGACTGAGAAAGAACCTCTCCCTTCAACTTCCACTGGCCATGAACGTCATCCTCCGAGAGTTCCACTTCAAAACGTGCAGTTTCACCATCATACAACTCAACACCATACATGGGGCGAACAACCTTAATGTCACGAGCTGGAAAATAAGAGTTGTACATCAATATGGTGACACAATCATTGATGCTTTAATAGCAATTACAGTGAATGCTGGTGGGCAAGTTAAGTAAATGTAGATATATTTTTAATTATTGGGTGCATTACATCATGAGGTTCAACCATTTATTAATAAATTTCTGATACCTTTCTGTCAGCGCCAACGTTAATTTTTTCAGCAATTTCCACTTTAGTAGCTACTATGTGCAATCAGTGACCGTTGAGAATCATTGACCCAGTCACTGGTTTACCTATTGTCCTTTCTTGGCCATATTGACAGATACCAAACACTGAGCTCAAGACCTGCCGTTTTGCTCTGACCCAGTCATCCAACCTTCAAAATTTTACCTCACCTAACTATCAATCGTTTTAATGTTATGGCTGATTGGTGTATGCACACTTGAGTGTGCTATATATAATACACAGTGGTTTTAAGTATTTTCCATTTTATTATGCCCCCATTTAATTCTACTATTTATATTATCTGTTTACGATAACGATTATATTTTGCACCACTGTTAAAGATGTCATTAAGGCTAACCCTAACCCTACACACATATGCTACATGTAAGTGACATTTTAGCACTGCTGGCTTTATTTTCAATCCAAAAAGGTAAAAAAATGAAAAACAAAATTTTGGTTTTACTTTATCGAAAATTATTTATTTTAAATGTATTTGTCCACTGAATATTATTTGTTCTTCTACTCTGTGACATGATATTGTAATTTTATTTGTGGATTTCAAATACCTTTTTGAAAGATTGCTGTAGTACTTTGTTTTTTATTTTTGACTAACTTGTTTGAACTATTAGTGAAGAGGCTTTTGTCGCAATCTTGGTTGGTGTTGAGGTGTTCAATCTGAACTCACAAATCAACTGTGTCTTGGTGTTGAGGACTAGTGTATATTCGAGCCTTTAATATGAGTCAAGTACTGATCAAATCAGATATTCTAAAATGTTTACTCAAGTCATATTGGAATTGTTGACTTTGAACTTGTAATAGATGTTGAAGTTGTACAGTAAGGTATCTATAACTATCACTCAAGTATGATTTTCAGGTAATATTTACACCTCTGATAAAACATTTTACTAGTGGTGTGTAATGATTGCATAAAAAAATAAATAGACAGTTGTGGAGCATTGTAGGCTCCTTACCTTCAATGTTCACAGTGGCCTTTGTTTTGTCTGTTCCGCAGTCACAAACATACTGGCCCTTGTCTTTGTTCTCCACTTTCTTAATCTGGAGAATTCTTCGTTTACCATCGACCTTCATGGAAACCATCTTAGATGCCTTAATTTCAGTCTCATTATGGAACCACTTGACTGGAACATCTTTGCTCAGCTCACAGTCAAGTGTGACCTCGTCCTTCTCAACTGCAGTGTAGTCTTGAAGTTTGACTGTGAAGTAGGGATCTCTCTCTGAAAACAGAAATATCAGTAAGTGCTATTGCATATGATCTACGTCACTTTCTGATAAGATGAGAGCAAATGAAAAAATCATATATTTCACTTTATTGGAGGTCAGTAGTTAAAATAAATAAAATAACACAACGGGACAAATCATCCAAAATGTTTACCTAGTACTGTCAGGTTTGCAGTAGTTGATATTCCTTTAGCCTCTGCCTTTATTTCACAAGTATCGTCTAGAGTGGTTTCTCTGATTTCTAATATATGTCTCTTTCCATCAACATGAGTAAGAACCGTTCTGCTCGGATGGAGTTTCGTTTCGTTTTTGTACCAAGTCACTGGCACATTTTCGTGAGAGAGCTCAATCTCAAACCGAGCGGTATTACCTTCCTTTACGGTCTGATCCGACATTGGCGATACAAACTTCAGTCTAATACCTTTAATACACAATTTTTCGAGTTAGGTATTAGCATGCCAGAAAAAGCACTGGATGATTCCAACACCTGAAACATTATGCATCATTTTGAACCATGACTTACCTTCCACTGTCAGTTTAGCTTTTGATGTTTTGTTTAAGATCTCAATACTGTAATCTCCCTCATCATCAAATTCACATTGGTTTATAACCAACATGTGTTTCTTTCCATCATCAATGATGTCATATTTCTGGTCTGGTGATATAATATCAGATCCTCTATACCACATCACTTTGGACACATCTTTAGTGATGGTACATTCAAACTTTGCTTGTTTCTTTTCAGGCACTGTAATATCCTTCAGTGGTACTATGAAGTCCATTTCAATTTCTGGGAATTTAAATAGATTATCCGGGAAAATTACTTACAACCATGCAAACATCAATGTTTTTATTCTCTTTTGTTAATTAACATACCTTTCACTGTAAGCATTGCAGCTGTGAGGGCATTCAGAGCTTGGTAAGTTACTTCTCCTGCCTGATCAAGCTGAACATTTTTCAAAGTAAGGAAACGCTTCTTTCCTTCTGCTCTGATGTCGCATGTCTTGAAAAATAAATGCAAATTAAAATGTGCTCAACATTACAGTTTATAGTTTACATATATTCAATATTAAATTAAACCATTAAAAAGACTCATTTTTCAAAAGTCTTACCGGTGATCTTGTAAGAACCTGCCCTTTAAGTTTCCATTCTCCAGGTACATCCTCCTCTGAGATTTCAGTATCGAAATTGGCCTCCTGTTTTTCAACCACTTCCACACTAGCCAGGGGTTTCAGGATCTCAGCTTCACGCTCTGTATTTTCACAAAAGTGTATATTAAATATTAATATTCTATATAGGTCATTATATTTAGACAATATGCAATGTAATGTTTATATAGTTTTACATATTAATTAAAGAAAAATAATTGTAAAACTATCACAGACCTCCAAGTGTAAGTTTTGCTGGGTATCTACGGCCTTCCACTTCAACGGCATATTCATCAGCATCATTTGGTTGAGCATTTTTAATAGTCAGAGTGAGGTCTTTTCCATCCTTCTTGACTTCAGTTTTATCTGTGGGTTCATTTGGAATCTCTTCATCTCCCTTGAACCACTTCCAGTTGGGAGTGTCTTTGGCCAGCTCACACTTGAAGGTAGCAGTGGCCTTTGGTTTCACATGCTGATCCCTCAATGGTTTCACCAACCAGTCTCTGATAATTTCTGTAAATGAAAAAAAAATAAAGAATCAATACAATTTTGCCAGCTTAAGTGGATATACAACACTGCTGGGTTTATTTGTACTTACCAATGACTTTAACGTTAGTCTGAGTTTTAAGATTTTCACACTCGCATGTGTAAACTCCAGCATCATCATCATTTGCATCCTGGATTGTTACGGAACGTTGTAGACCGATAACATTGATGGCAATCTTGCCAGGAATTTCTTTAAGTGGCTTTCCATCCTTCTTCCAAATCACATCCCTGTCTTTGCTTAACTCACAGGTCAAATACATGGGCTGTCCCTTAATTACAGAAGTTTCCTCTTCTAGGTTCTTTGTGAATCTCACCGGCAACTCTACAAAAAGAAATACAGAAGATCAACCTTCTCTATATTCACAATGTGTAAAATTCATAGTCCTTGAATCATGGTGTATTAGACTTTATTCAATTTTATGATAAATCTACAATACATCAAAATCATAAAGAAAAAAAAAACTAATTATACAAAAAACTGTATTTAAAAAAAAAAATCAGTCACAACAGAGAGAAGTACAAGTAGTAGCTCAGTGATCAAGACTCTGTGTTACTAATCAGAAGTTTGGGGGTTCAAGCCACGATATCACCAAGCTGCCTTGAGCCTCGGCCCTAAACCCTCTGTGCTCCAGAGGCATTGTAACATGGTTGACCCTTTGCTCTGACCCTAGTTTCCTACATCACAGGGGTATGCAAAGAAATAGTGATTTCCTGCGATCAATAAAGTATTCCTTAAAAAAAAAAAAAAAAATCCTCCAGAGCTTCAAATCTAAACTTTGGCTCAGATTGTGTCTCTCTACAATAATAAAGAAGAAAAAAAAATAAATAAATACATGTATATTGGATTAACTTCGACCAGTCAGTATCATTTAGAATCGAATAAAAAACATGAAAGTTAATTTGTAGTTGGACTGATGCAATTTCTTCCAAACATTTTCTGACCAATTGTTTTGGCACCCTAATGTGATTGCTTTGTTCACACCTGCATAAAGAACCACACCAAATTTAGAACACAAAAGTGTTCCATTCAAAAGGACCAAACAAAACATATATGAAAACACATCAGCATATATTACCTTCAACAATAAGTTTGGCAGTAGAGGTCTTCTCTTTATTTCCTAGCTTGCCAATACATGTGTATTCCCCTGTGTCAGACAGCTGGACATCAATAATGGCTAGTTTGCGGTCTTTTCCGTCAGAAGTGAACTTGTGCTTTGGACTCTCTCTTAGGTTACTTCCATCTTTCATCCATGATGTAATGGCAGTAGAAGGAGAAATCTGGCACTCAAAGACAGCAGAGGAACCAATAGACTCAGCCTCCTGCAACACAATGTCTTTAAGCTCCTTAATAAACTTTAGAGGAACAGCCTTAAGTGTGTATTCAAATGGAGCTTCTCCTGGAGGTTTTTCACCACCAGCACCAGGTTTCAGTCCTCTTCCTCGTCCAACATCTCCAGGAGAAGGTGTTTGTTTTGCTGTAATTCAAATAGACTGTTAGAGATTTGCCAACAGGTGATGTTGAAGAAATGCATGTATTGAAACGAATAATACAAACAAATTTAGTTGTAAAAGCATAAAGAATTACTGATTACGGATGTTTTAAATGTAGGACAAAATCAAAAGTGACAAATTCCCAGTGGATAAAATATAATTATTATGGGTGCTGGATGTTAGTGAAAAATGTGTTTATCTTAATTACTTATGAGATTTTTTTTCCCTAATGAAAGTATGTTATTGCCTTCACTTTCTGTATAAAGTTCTGTCACAGATGAATATATTATATTTTGAGAATGGCCACAACTGTATCTAAATCTTAAGCCTACAGTACATTAAATCAACTTAACATAGAAATATGTTGACAAGTGACTTATTCTATGTAACTGTGGCCAGTATATAATGAACACAAGATATTTTTACTGTTGTAATACTTTTGTAATACTGTAAAAAACACAACACATATGCAACAATATTTGTCTAATAAAGTGAAATAAAAAAATGTAAACCTGCTAATAACTCTCACACTACACATATGTGTGTCTGTGACTTCTGGTCTCACATACGATTCTAGTCTTAGTCTTTTATTAACTCATTCACAGCCTTGTTTAGATTAAAGATTTTGCATCCCGGAAGCCACTTTGTGACCCTTTGGTGAAATCATGTACAGTCTATTAGCTGTAGGGTTTTTTATTATGTACTTATAAAACTACACCTACATTTTGGATTCATTTTCACTTAAAAAAATTAAAATAATGAAGCTTCTAAAACACTTACGTCTCAGTCCACGACCCCTTCCGGCAGTCTCCTCTTTTGGTTTTCCGTCTGAACACAATTGTCAAAAATGAGTTTCAATTCATAAAATGTGTGTCGTTACTACTGAATAAATATATATATATATATATATATATATATATATATATATATATATATATATATATATATATATATATATATGTGCAACATGGGAAATCTTGATGAAATGGAATAAAGATAATGTATGATACATGAGGATGATAAACATGCGACAAATGAATGGATTCACACTTAGATTATATTTCATTAATATATGAAAAGATGGCACCAATGAGTATTAACCCCCATCCCACCCCCATGGTTAACTCACAAAATGGACAAACACACATTTAAGAAGATGGGAAGATGTTAAGAGTCAGCATGCATTCCACTATAAAGACTGGCATGGATGAAGACGGACAACATTTAGAATGTTTTTCATAATGGGTATGAAGATGGGTTGGATGATTATTCGGAGAACAAAAAAAAGATTGGTTTCTGGAGAATGGGATAAAGACTGGGATTAAAAGAACATTTACTGGTGAGGAGCCACAGTCACCCTCTCACCTCGTCTACCTCCTGGTACACCAGCAGTCTCAAGCGTATCTTCTTCCAAATACTCAGTATCTTCAGAAGCATAACTATCCTGAGGCGAAAGCTCCCATCCCCATGCCTTTTCTTCCTCCTCATCTTCAACCATAGCCATCTCCTCTTCAAATACTTCTTCTTCCATTTGTGTTGAGACTTTTCGGAACTCCACAGCTTTAGGGGACAGCTCTTTTATTAAGAGAATCTCTTCTTTTCCCTTGACTGCAGGAATCTCATCAGGCTTTTTCTTCTCTGGTGAAAGTTTCTTAGGGACTTTTTTCAGTGTAACACTTTCTATGGAGTCCTTGGGGGAAACCTTTTCAGGAAGGGGTTTCTTAGCCACACCCACACTTGGCTTCCTTTCTAACGGTGCTAGTTCTTTTGGTTCTGCTGGAGTCACCTTGGGTGAAGGAGTCTTTTTAGGCTCCAAACCCTTCTTTGCCAGTTCAATAGGTTTTAGTTTAACTTCTTCTTTTTTGTCAGGCTCCCTTGGCAAACTGCCCTTTTTGGTCACTAGAGGTTTCTTCTCTTCCTCTTTCTTTGGAGTCACCTGCTTTTGTGCAGGAGTTATTTTTTTAGGAATTTCCTTCTCTTCTTCTACTTTAGGCAACCCAGGTGGCTCCTTTTCAGGAACATCTTTTTCAGGAACTTCAGCTTCTTTTTGTGGGATTTTTGGTTCCTTTACGAGCTCTGTCTTTGGTGTCCGACTGGGTGGTGATATTTCTAGTGGCTGTCGTTCCTTCGGTTCAGGAGCTTCTTTTTCTGCTGGTGATTTAGCTGAAGGCTTCTTGAATGGCTTTAGCTGAACCTTCTCAGGTTCCTCATCTTGTTTTGGGATCCTCTTGCCTTTCCACGAGGGTGTATCGGGCTCTTTTGCTTGTTCATCTTTTTTAGGTCTCTCAACAGGTTTACGTACAGCTTCATCCGGCTTCTTCTCATCAGGCTTCAGAGGCTCTGTTGGTTTCTTGGTGACCTCAGGCTCTATTTGCACATCAGCTTTGGGAGGTTTTTCACCTTTTTCAAAACTAATAGGTTCTCTGCCTTTTTGGAAAGATACAGGTTCTTTTTCTGTTGGTTCTTTTTTAGTGTCTTTTGCTGGTTCAGGTGCTGCTTTTCCAGGTTTTTCAAAGGGTTTTAATTTTACAGTTTCTTGCTCTTTTGTTTCAGAAGGTAATTTCCTCACTTTCTTCAAAGCAAGGCCAGGTTCCTCAGGCACGTCTTGTTTTGGAATCTTTGCTATTTTCTTCTGATCTGGTTTTTCCACTTCTGCATCTTCTGTTTTTGGCTTTTCTGGTTCTTTCCTAGTCTCTAATGGTGTCATTTTGTCTTTTTCAGGTTTTGGAATTTCAGTTCTTTTTATGCGTTCATATTTCTCAAAATGCCTTTCAGCCTCCAAACTCTCAGTTATTAAAACCATAGAGGTGGCTTCAGCATAGACCTTTTTGCTTTCTTCTTTTACTTCTGGTGAAGGTTTAAAAACTTTCTTCAGTTTCACTGTTTCCTGTTCCTCATGTGCATCTTTAGAGGTCCTTGTTGCTTTCTTTAGAGTTGGCATTTCTAGCTTTTCTTCCTCAGTAATAAGAATTTTCCCTTTAGATTTGAAAATTACACACATTATGTAGCGAACAACAAATAAACAAATACAATCAAAACCCAACAGGACACACACAGTAATGTCATCTGGATCATTTGGACGTATAAATCTTTAAAAACGACATAACATAACAAACTACATAGATTGGGACCAACAGAAGACAATATAAAAGAATGACAGTACAAAACAATATGAAACATCATTGTGCCCAAACCTACAGTATAAGAAACATATCAAAGAGATTTAGGTTTATAATACAGAACACTTTTATCATGACAAAAATATCACTAAGAGTGAAATCGCTTTTATTCTTACCTTTTTTCACTGGTGTCTTTTCAGGTGCAGAAACTGGTTCCATTTCACCATCTGATTTAAAAATATAGCCATATAGTGTGAGATATAGAGATTATAGTAAAGATAAAGAAAAGACATGGATACATGTCAGATTCATGCAAAGGGGATATTGGATTATGTATTATTGCCCAATCAAAAATTGGTGATCTACATTGCTAAGTGATGTTTACTTTCGCCAAAAAGAAAAAAAGAAGAGTTTTGTAAGATGAAAAAAAAAGAAGAGTTTTTGTAAGATACGTGTGTAAGATGACGAACGTGTAAATTGTATTTGTAAAAACTATATTTGAAATGTCAAGAGAGTCCACCTTTGATACCTTTGGGTTGTTGATCAAGATGTATCTGATCTTCTTTTGGAGTTGGTTTTGGTACACTGGGCTCTTGTGGTGTGGGTACTTCAAAATAATTAAGAAGAAATGTCAATGAAATGCAACAAGATTTTCGTATTAAAGATCATTCTTCAGCAATCCAGTGATCCAGTGAGAATGTAATCTTCTGCTTGTTCTGCTAGCGTTTCTGTCTTAAGACCTTTTCTTCTTCTCTTGAACTTAAAATAGTATACATAGTGTGGACTGAGTTTAAGAATGCTTCAGACAAGGCAATAATGATCTAAAGATCCATTTAAGTAAGAATATTTGAAATCTCTGATAAGAAGTATGTACAATTAAAAAGAAGCATTGCACTAAGGTTGTACTTAGTTGATTTAAGAGGATTCTTATTTCTGAAGATTAGCCATCTTTATACCAGGGATTTAAGAATGACTGATGTACTGGCTTGGGTGGATGTTTTACAGATGCAGCCTTCTCGGCTGTTGTTATGTTGGACTTTAGAAAGCAATAAAAAAAAATGCAAAAAGTAACATGAACAACACAAAGACAATCACACAAGCCAATCAATATATTTAGACACCAAACCTCATTAGTAACATAGAGAAATGTGTACTTTAAGATTAATTTCATAATGAACTGCGTTCAAGTGAAGGAAAGTTCTTTGCTTGTAGCACAACTGCATGTTCAGATGGTTCTTCATTTTCAAATGTGCACCATTTAAGTCAGACAATATGCTAATAATTTGCAATGCCACTGAAGAGAGAAGTTTGTGCCAGATCACAAGCATGTATTAAGAGAACATTAATGCATCTATGAGGATGTAGACAGATATATATATACATACTGTACTAGTATTATAAGTAAAAAAAAGACACACACAAAAGTATATGTTAATATTGAATAAAAAATATTAATAAGAGATGAGATTCAAGACAAGACAAATATTAAAGTACCTTCTACTGGAGAAATTTTCTTTACAGGAGTTGGAGTTGGTTTCTTTTCAACTGTGAAAAAAGTATGTCCAGGTTATCAAGCCAGTATTGGAAAAAAATAAAAAAGAGATTTTTAGTTTTTAAAGAAAAGAAAGAAAAAAGACAACACATTAAAAGAGACCAGACCAAAAGAACACACAACCAAAAATGATCGCCTGATCAAAATAATTTAGTACCTGTAGGTGCAACTTCCTCCTTTTTCAATGGAATGGCTGGTTTTTCTGAAGGAACCTTCTTCTCAGGTTCAGGAACTTAAGAACATTACATATAAAATAAAGTTAGAAGGTATAATTGCTTTCAAATATTCATGTGTGAATCCACTGAGTGATCCAACAGTGAAAAGTTCATACAAGTGCAGTGACACATAAAGACAATGAAACAGACAGTGATGGGAAAAGTTTGTTTTTCAGATGAAAAGGGCTTGTTTTTAACAAGTGCAACGGTGTAATGTGATTTAAAGTGCATATGGACCACGTTTCAGTCATTCTCTCACAATAACAAGACACAGCGGGACTGTTGGATAACAACAATCTCAATGTTAACTGTGCACAAGAGTGGAAAAAAGTGTGTAAGAGTTCTTGATACAACAAGCACACAAGACCATATCTCCAATACCTCTCAAGGTTGTTGTTACTGGAAGATTACATTCTTGTTGTTGTTGTATAAGATCCAGCTTTAAGATTTGAGGCTTGATTTCAAGCTTGATTTCTTTTTTGTCCAAAGAGGGTTCTGTATAGTCTTGGGTACGTTTTTTACTGCATGGAAATGGTTCAGTTGTCAGAAATGTATCATCTTCAGAATCACCCTTTGGTGACAGTTTGTGTGATTTAGTGGGATCTTCTTCCTCAAGATCATCTCGGCATTTTAGAAGATTTTTAGGCAGTTCACCATTTTCATCTGAGGGTAATATTACATCCTCTGAATGAAGAGGTTTCTCCTCCTGACATCTTTTATATAAGTATGACTTCTCCTTTTCTGTTTGCTTCATGATTTTAACTGGTTTCATCACAATTTCCATGTTTTCACTAATTCTTGAAATAGGATCTGGTTTTATAAGATTCTTCTCATCATGTGGTATGGGCTTAGTTGTCTGATCAGAATCTTTCAACAGAAATGTCCTGTCATCCTCTGACAAAACTGTAGTCGTTGATGGCGCTTGTTTCAAAGATCCATTGTCTTTAGGTTTTACAGTTTTGTGAATTTTGTGGGTCTCACTGTCTTCTTCGGACAATATTGGTTCTTCGCCTTGATTTTCCACATCTACTTCAGTAAATGATTTATTGAGTTCTTCCACAGCTTCGTCAATAGGTTGCACAGAGTGGTCCTGCTTGACTTGATATTTAGGAAATTTAAATTTTTCCGAAACAAAGTCGTCGTCATAAGTGTGTATTTTAGGCTGACTTTTTCCCTCTTTAAAAATAATATTTTTAAAAGATCCTTCCGTTGCATCTTCCTCTATTTGCAAAGACTTTTGCACTTTAGTAAATGTAATATCCTTATTAGGAGCTACTGATTCCTCCTTTAATGGCCTATGATCTTCTGAGAAAGCTTGACTTATTAATGGTGAAGGCACTTTTTTAAAAGGCATACCCTTTTTGTAAGCCTCATCGTCTTTTGGCTGTGCGATCTGGGAAAATTCTGGGATTTCCAAGTGTTCACCTTCAACATCTCTATTTTTCACATCTTCTGCAGAAGGTAACTCCTCAGTTCTGTTTACAGCTTGTCTGATAGGTTGCACAGTATGGTCCTGTGTAGACTCATATTGACTTATTAATGGTGAAGGCACTTTTTTAAAAGTGATACCCTTTTTGTAAGTTTCATTGTCTTTGGATTGTACAGTTTGGTTGATGTCTGGGGTTTTGCTATGTTCTTCTGTAAGTATTAGTAATTCTTTACCTATAGCATATATCTCTTTTAGATCTTCTGAAGAAGGAGATGACTTCCTGACTTCTTCCACAACTTGTTTGATAGGTTGCACAGAGTGGTCCTTTGTAGGCTCCATTTGATATCTCACTTTCGAAAGGTTTGATTCTTCTGTGACAACATTAGTATCAAATGTGTCTATTTCAGACGGACTTTTTGCCTTTTTAAAATGAATATTTTCTGCTTTGAAACATTCTGCTCCCTCAAATACATCTTTCTTCAATTGAAAGGATTTTTGCACTTTACTAAATGGAATATCCTTATTAGTAGGTACTGATTCCTCCTTTAATGGCCCAAGATTCGAAGCTTGACTCATTAATGGGGTTTCTTTTAAAGGCATACCCTTTTGGTAAGATTTGCTGTCAAGAGGTTTAACAATTTTGAAGATTTCTGGAGTTCTGCTGTCTGCTTCTGAAAGTATGACTCTATCTTTTAGTTCTTCTTCAAAATGAGATGTTCTCTGGATTTCCTCCAGAGTTTGTTTGATAGGTTGCACAATGTCATCCTGTCTAGGCTTCATTTGATATCTCACATCGGGAAGGGTTGATTCTTCTGTGACGTTACTTTCAAAAGTGTCTATTTCGGGCTGCCTTTTCGCCTGTTCAGAATGAATCTTTTTGAAAGTGGTTTCTTCTGTGAAGGGTTCTATCCCCTGATAGACATCTTCATCCAGGTTGATTGATTTGTTGTTGGGAGATATTGATTCCTCATATGATGTCAAAGGAGTAAGATGTGTCAGTGTTGAAAGTGTTCCATCCTTTTTGTATTTTTCTCTACATTCTAAACTGCTTTCTTCACTGTTAACAGGTGTATCTTTAAGCTTATCATCTAGATGTTTTGGCAAACATACTTTCTCAGAGCACACAACATCTGATTGTTCATCAGATATTTCTGGATGACTAATTATTGTATCTTCTTTCACTAGTAAATATGGCTGAACAGTACTGTTAGGTTTAATTTTTTTTGAATCAGCACAGACAGATGATGGACTGTCTCTGGAAAGCACATGCACTTGTGCTGTTTGTTCAGTTTCTTGTGAAGGCCAAAAATCTTTCTTATTAACACTTTCTAGTTTTGTTGCATCCATAGGCTTTTTACCATCTATTATCTTGCTCTGGATATCTGCATGACTCTCTGCCTTAAGAATGGAGGACCTCTTGGCTGTTTGAGGAATAGCTTGTCCTATATCTTTAGCTGTTGCATCTATTAAACTAAGCTTACCTTCCTTAAGATCTTTTGCCTCACCTGTCTGAGCTGTTATTTCAGGTTTCTTAGATAAAGATTTGATCCCACTGATTAACTGGGCATCTCTAGTTACTAAAGTGTGATCTGTTGGTTCTACTGAGGCTTTATTCTTTGCTATTGGCATGTCTATTTTTGGTGGTGCTGAAATGTCCTTCAAATTAGAATCAGAGTAATCCTCAGATAAGGCTAGATTTCCAGGTTTTTCACTATCATTCAAAGAGTATAATATACTTTTTGACCTAGTTATCTTACTTCCATTGTCTTTCACTGGTACATTAACATTCTTTTCAATAGCCTCCTCCATACTATATACCCTTGCTTCTTGTTTCTCTACATTTTCCATGCTTCTATTAATACTTGGAAGACTTTCTAAATGTGGAATCTGATCATCCTCTAATTGATTTTTATAACTGCTGATCTGTCTCTCTAAACCACCCATGGCTTTCCTTACACCATCATCTTCTTGGTCAAACTCTTTTTCAATTTTTTGAAAGGTTTTCATTTGATCTTCAAATGGCTCTTTAGAAGATTTTACTCTGATATTTTTCTCTCTAATTTTTCCTTCCTTAGTATCACTTTGCGGCTCATCTGATGCGATTATATCACTAAGAGTTTGCATAGGAATTTGATGATCTTCATTGACATGTCTATGGAAAATACTTTCTTCCACTGTATCAATCAGTCCTTGGTTTATGGGCCAGGATTTACTAAGAGTGGTCCCCTCTTCGATGTAGTTCTCCTCTTTCATTCTCTCAGAAGATACTTCTTTATCGGAAGCTTTTTCCCTCATGAGCGAAGTGAGTGGTGCTTTCTCTGTAAACACCAAAGATTGAACTTTCCTCTGAAGATTCAATGATGATTCCTGAAGTTCTGAGATATGTATCCAGAAGAAAATAAGATGTTTTGTAAGAGGCACATATTATATACTACAAGTTTCCAAACAATTGTATTGTCTTTTTTTTTTACAGTCTTCATAAAACTCATTTAAGTCCAAAACTTCACACACTTCAAATTTTAATTAACAAAGAGTGCTGGAACCAAGGCTCCAACTTGTATTATTAGACAATTTTTTTTTAAATAAAAAAAAAAAGTAGATCCATAAAGTTGTTATATTATGTGATAAATATATGTGCTAATTCGCATAAAATATTAAATAAGATGACATGATTTGTTTACATTAAGACAGAGTCTGTGGTTTATATTTGAGGCATTCTCATTTTTTGCATGGGTCACTTTAGAAACAAAACACAAATCAATGCACACACATGCAATAAGAAATCATAATGCACAAAAATAAAAAAAAAAGAAGACAAAGAACAAAACTTAAGAGGTTAATGAAGATGATTGAGGTGTGTAAAGCTCATGCTCTACCTTGGGCTTCTTCAACTTTCTCTGGAGAGACAAATATAGAATCCATTTTTCTTGGCAGCTCTTCTATTGGCCCCAAAAGAATTTAAAAGATTTAAATGGCTATTAGGCGCAGTATCAAGAAAGATGCATAAGAAACAGGTAGACATGTAAACATATATCACTCTGGCGAGTGAAAAGTGTTCAACGTAGACATTGACACAGGATTAAGAGCAGGCTTTTGAACGCCTGATTAAGAGTATGTACATGTAAGACAACATGTAACAGGGAACACTGAAGATTTATATGTAAAGAGTTCATTTTAAAAAAAGATTAGAAAGATAAGGCATCATGTGCCATTGTACCTTTTGCAGCAGTAAGACCTTTTTGAGAAACATCTTGGTCATCCTTAGCAGGAAGAAGAGTGTCCTCCTTCTTACGAGGCACAGAGTCATTTTTCTTCAAAGAAGCAGCTGGTTTCCGTTTAAATGGAACATCTTTCTCTCCAGATTTACCACCAGGAAGTGTCCCTGTTTTTTGATTCTGAGGTTCCTTTTCATTAGTAACCACATCTATCTTCTTAGACGGAAGTGTTTTAGGCATAGTAGGTATTATTTCTGTCTCCTGTAACACTGCTTCTTTTGTCTTTGGAGTAAGGTATTCGATTTCCTTGCCAAGATCAGGTGTTTGCTCAAGTTTTTGAGGTACTAATTCTTTAGAAGTGAACTCAATTTTCTTTTTGAGTAGATCATGTTCCTTTTCTTTAATTTTGGGCTCATGGGTCACATGTAGCTGATGGTGAGCCAGATCTTTATCTTCTGTTACTGCAAATTCCTTCTTTTTAAATATGTCTTCCTTTTCTTCCACTTTTGAGACAGGAGTTTCCATCACCTTTTGAGTTTTTAATTTGTCTTCAGATATTAAGACATGTTCCTTCCTCTTATGTGGAATTCTGTCCACAGGTGTAAGTTCTTGAGGCTCGGAAATTAAGATACCTTCTTTTTCATCCCCTCTTTTGTCTATTTTTAACACAGGTGCTAACTTCAGCTCTTGAGCAGTTTTTCCTTTAGAAGTTAAGAGAAATTCCTTCTTTGTAAGTGCAATACTTTCTTTTTTGTCAGTTTTTGGTAAAGGTTTTATCTTATGCTCTTGAGGGAACATTTCTTCCTGAGATGGCAAGACAGTTTCCTCCTGCTTAAGTGGAATACTTTCTTTTTTGTCTGTTTTTGTTAAAAGTAACTTAACTGCTTTGGGCAACTTTTCTTCCTCTGATATTGTGGCAATTTCCTTTTTCTTAAGTGGAATGCCTACTTTTTCCTCTATTTTTGGTACAGGTTTTAACGTAAGTGCATGTGGTGGCTTTTCTTCCTCAGTAATTATGCCAATATCCTTTTTCTTAAGCAGAATGCCGTCTTTTTTCTCTGTTTTTTGTACAGGTTTTAACGTAATAGCTTGAGGCAGCTTTTCTTCCTCAGATATTATGGCGAATTCCTTTTTCTTAAGCGGAATGCCTTCTTTTTTATCGATTTTTGCTACAGGTTCTACCTTAATTGTTTGAGGCGGCTTTTCTTCCTCAGATATTACGGTAATTTCTTTTTTCTTAAGTTGAATGCCATCTTTTTTCTCTATTTTTTGTACATGTTTTAACGTAAGAGCTTGAGGCGGCTTTTCTTCCTCAGATATTATGGCGAATTCCTTTTTCTTAAGCGGAATGCCTTCTTTTTTATCGATTTTTGGTACAGGTTCTACCCTAATTGTTTGAGGCGGCTTTTCTTCCTCAGATATTACGGTAATTTCTTTTTTCTTAAGTTGAATGCCGTCTTTTTTCTCTATTTTTTGTACGGGTTTTAACGTAAGAGCTTGAGGCGGCTTTTCTTCCTCAGATATTATGGCGAATTCCTTTTTCTTAAGCGGAATGCCATCTTTTTTATTGATTTTTGGTACAGGTTCTACCTTAATTGTTTGAGGCGGCTTTTCTTTCACAGATATTACGGAAATGTCTTTTGCCTCAAGTGAAATGCTGTCTTTTTTCTCTATTTTTGGTACAGGTTTTAATGTAAGTGCTTGAGGCGGCTTTTCTTCCTTAGTCATTGTGGCAATTTCCTTTTCCTTTAGCAGAATGCCGTCTTTTTTCTCTGTTTTTTGTACAGGTTTTAAAGAAAGTGCTTGAGGCGGCTTTTCTTCCTCAGATATTATGGCAATTTCTTTTTTCTTAAGCGGAATGCCTTCTTTTTTCTCTATTTTTGGTACAGGTTCTACCTTAATTGTTTGAGGTGGCTTTTCTCCCTCAGAAATTACGGAAATTTCTTTATCCTTAAGTGGAATGCTGTCTTTTTTATCAATTATTGGTACAGGTTCTACCTTAATTGTTTGAGGTGGCATTTCTTCCTCAGATTTTACGGAAATTTCCTTTTTCATAAGCTGAATGCCGTCTTTTTTGTCTATTTCTTGTACAGGTTTTAACGTAAGTGCTTGAGGCGGCTTTTCTTCCTCAGTCATTATGTCAATATCCTTTTTCTTAAGTGGAATGCCATCCTTTTTATCGATTTTTGGTACAGGTTTTAACGTAAGAGCTTGAGGCGGCTTTTCTTCCTCAGTCATTGTGGCAATTTCCTTTGTCTTAAGCTGAATGCCGTCTTTTTTATTGTTTTTTTCTTGTACAGGTTTTAACGTAATCGCTTGAGGCAGCTTTTCTTCCTCAGATATTATGGCAATTTCCTTTTTCTTAAGTGGAATGCCTTCTTTTTTATCGATTTTTGGTACAGGTTTTAACGTAAGAGCTTGAGGCGGCTTTTCTTCCTCAGTCATTGTGGCAATTTCCTTTTTCTTAAGTGGAATGCCGTCTTTTTTCTCTATTTTTGTTACATGTTTTAATGTAAATGTTAGAGGCAGCTTTTCTTCCTCAGTCATTATGTCAATATCCTTTTTCTTAAGTGGAATGCCGTCTTTTTTATCGATTTTTGGTACAGGTTTTAATGTAAGATTTTGAGGCAGCTTTCCTTCCTCAGTCATTGTGGCAATTTCCTCTTTCTTAAGCGGAATGCCTTCTTTTTTATCGATTGGTACAGGTTCTACCTTAATAGTTTGAGGTGGCTTTTCTTCCACAGTCATTGTGGCAATTTCCTTTTTCTTAAGTGGAATGCCATCTTTTTCATAGATTTTTGGTACAGGTTTTAACGTAAGAGCTTGAGGCGGCATTTCTTCCTCAGTCATTGTGGCAATTTCCTTTTTCATAAGCTGAATGCCGTCTTTTTCGTCTATTTTTGTACAGGTTTTAATGTAAGTGCTTGAGGCAGCTTTTCTTCCTCAGTCATTATGTCAATATCCTTTTCTTAAGTGGAATGCTGTCTTTTTATCGATTTTTGGTACAGGTTTTAACGGAAGAGCTTGAGGCAGCTTTTCTTCCTCAGTCATTGTGGCAATTTCCTTTTTCTTAAGCGGAATGCCTTCTTTTTTATCGATTGGTACAGGTTCTACCTTAATAGTTTGAGGTGGCTTTTCTTCCACAGTCATTGTGGCAATTTCCTTTTTCTTAAGTGGAATGCCATCTTTTTCATAGATTTTTGGTACAGGTTTTAACGTAAGAGCTTGAGGCGGCATTTCTTCCTCAGTCATTGTGGCAATTTCCTTTTTCATAAGCTGAATGCCGTCTTTTTTGTCTATTTTTTGTACAGGTTTTAACGTAAGTGCTTGACGCGGCTTTTCTTCCTCAGTCATTATGTCAATATCCTTTTTCTTAAGTGGAATGCCATCTTTTTTATCGATTTTTGGTACAGGTTCTACGTTAATTGTTTGAGGCTTTTCTTTCTCAGTCATTGTGGCAATTTTCTTTTTCTTAAGCGGAATGCCTTCTTTTTCCTCTATTTTTGATACAGGTTCTACCTTAATTGCTTGAGGCGTCTTTTCTTCCTCAGTCATTATGTCAATATCCTTTTCTTAAGCGGAATGCCTTCTTTTTTATCGATTTTTGGTACAGGTTTTAGCGTAAGTGCTTGTGGCGGCTTTTCTTCCTCAGTCATTGTGGCAATTTCCTTTTTCTTAAGTGAAATGCCTTCTTTTTTATCAATTTTTGGTACAGGTTCTACCTTAATTTTTTGAGGCGGCTTTTCTTCCTCAATCATTGTGGCAATTTCCTTTTCTTAAGCGGAATGCCATCTTTTCATAGATTTTGGTACAGGTTCCACCTTAAGTGCTTGAGGCGGCTTTTCTTCCTCAGATATTACGGAAATTTCCTTTTTCTTAAGTGAAATGCCGTCTTTTTCCTCAATTTTTTGTACAGGTTTTAACGTAAGTGCTTGAGGTGGCTTTTCTTCCTCAGTCATTATGTCAATATCCTTTTTCATAAGTGGAATGCTGTCTTTTTTATCGATTTTTGGTACAGGTTTTAACGGAAGAGCTTGAGGCGGCTTTTCTTCCTCAGTCATTGTGGCAATTTCCTTTTTCTTAAGCTGAATGCCGTCTTTTTATCGATTTTTGTACAGGTTCTACCTTAATAGTTTGAGGTGGCTTTTCTTCCTCAGTCATTGTGGCAATTTCCTTTTTCTTAAGTGAAATGCCTTCTTTTTTATCGATTTTTGGTATCGGTTCTACCTTAATTGTTTGAGGCGGCTTTTCTTCCTCAATCATTGTGGCAATTTCCTTTTTCTTAAGCGGAATGCCTTTTATTGTATCGATTTTTGGTACAGGTTCTACCTTAAGTGCTTGAGGTGGCTTTTCTTCCTCAGATATTACGGAAATTTCTTTTTCTTAAGAGAAATGCCGTCTTTTTCCTCAATTTTTTGTACAGGTTTTAACCTAAGAGCTTGAGGCGGCTTTTCTTCCTCAGTCATTATGTCAATATCCTTTTTCTTAAGTGGAATGCTGTCTTTTTTATCGATTTTTGGTACAGGTTTTAACGGAAGAGCTTGAGGCGGCTTTTCTTCCTCAGTCATTGTGGCAATTTCCTTTTTCTTAAGCTGAATGCTGTCTTTTTTATCGATTTTTTGTACAGGTTTTAACATGAGTGCTTGAGGCGGCTTTTCTTCCTCAGTCATTCTGGCAATTTCCTTTTCTTAAGTGGAATGCCGTCTTTTTATCGATTTTTGTACAGGTTTTAACGTAATTGTTTGAGGTGGCATTTCTTCCTCAGATATTATGGCAATTTCCTTTTCTTAAGCTGAATGCTGTCTTTTTATCGATTTTTGTACAGGTTTTAACGTAAGTGCTTGAGGCAGCTTTTCTTCCTCAGTCATTGTGGCAATTTCCTTTGTCTTAAGCTGAATGCCGTCTTTTTTATCGATTTTTTGTACAGGTTTTAACATGAGTGCTTGAGGCGGCTTTTCTTCCTCAGTCATTCTGGCAATTTCCTTTTGCTTAAGCGGAATGCCGTCTTTTTTATCGATTATTGGTACAGGTTCTACCTTAATTGTTTGAGGTGGCATTTCTTCCTCAGATTTTACGGAAATTTCCTTTTTCATAAGCTGAATGCCGTCTTTTTTGTCTATTTTTTGTACAGGTTTTAACGTAAGTGCTTGAGGCAGCTTTTCGTCCTCAGATATTATGCCAATTTCCTTTTTCTTAAGTGGAATGCCTTCTTTTTTGTCGATTTTTGGTACAGGTTTTAACGTAAGAGCTTGAGGCGGCTTTTCTTCCTCAGTCATTATGTCAATATCCTTTTCTTAAGTGGAATGCCGTCTTTTTATCAATTTTGGTACAGGTTTTAACCTTAAGAGCTTGAGGTGGCTTTTCTTCCTCAGTCATTGTGGCAATTTCCTTTTTCTTAAGTGGAATGCCGTCTTTTTTCTCTATTTTTGTTACATGTTTTAACATAAGTGCTTGCGGCTTTTCTTCCTCAGTCATTTTGGCAATTTCCTTTTCTTAAGTGGAATGCCGTCTTTTTCATCAATTTTGGTACAGGTTCTACCTTAAGAGCTTGAGGCATTTCTTCCTCAGTCATTTTGGCAATTTCCTTTTCTTAAGCTGAATGCCGTCTTTTTGTCTATTTTTGTACAGGTTTTAACGTAAGAGCTTGAGGCTTTTCTTCCTCAGTCATTGTGGCAATTTCCTTTTCTTAAGCTGAATGCTGTCTTTTTTGTCTATTTTTGTACAGGTTCTACCTTAATTGTTTGAGGTGGCATTTCTTCCTCAGATATTATGGCAATTTCCTTTTCTTAAGCGGAATGCCTTCTTTTTATCGATTTTTGTACAGGTTTTAACGTAAGTGCTTGAGGCAGCTTTTCTTCCTCAGTCATTGTGGCAATTTCCTTTTTCTTAAGCGGAATGCCTTTTTTTGTATAGATTTTTGGTACAGGTTCTACCTTAAGTGCTTGAGGCGGCTTTTCTTCCTCAGTCTTTATGTCAATATCCTTTTTCTTAAGTGGAATGCCGTCTTTTTTATCAATTTTTGGTACAGGTTTTACCGTAAGAGCTTGAGGCTGCTTTTCTTCCTCAGTCATTGTGGCAATTTCCTTTTTCTTAAGTGGAATGCCGTCTTTTTTCTCTATTTTTGTTACATGTTTTAACATAAGTGCTTGCGGCGGCTTTTCTTCCTCAGTCATTATGTCAATATCCTTTTTCTTAAGTGGAATGGCGTCTTTTTTAGCAATTTTTGGTACAGGTTCTACCTTAATAGTTTGAGGCGGCTTTTCTTCCTCAGTCATTGTGGCAATATCCTTTTTCTTAAGTGGAATGGCTTCTTTTTTATCAATTTTTGGTACAGGTTCTACCTTAATTGTTTGAGGCGGCTTTTCTTCCACAGTCATTGTGCCAATTTCCTTTTTCTTAAGCGGAAAGCCTTTTTTTGTATCGATTATTGGTACAGGTTCTACCTTAAGTGCTTGAGGCAGCTTTTCTTCCTTAGTCTTTATGTCAATATCCTTTTTCTTAAGTGGAAAGCCGTCTTTTTCATTGATTTTTGGTACAGGTTTTAAAGTAAGAGCTTGAGGCAGCTTTTTTTCCTCAGTCATTATGGCAATATCCTTTTTCTTAAGTGGAATGCCTACTTTTTCCTCTATTTTTGGTACAGGTTCTACCTTAATTGTTTGAGGCGGCTTTTCTTTCTCAGATATTACAGAAATGTCTTTTTTCTTAAGTGGAATGCCATCTTTTTCCTCTATTTTTTGTAAAGGTTTTAACGTAAGAGCTTGAGGCGGCATTTCTTCCTCAGTCATTGTGGCAATTTCCTTTTTCTTAAGCGGAATGCCGTCTTTTTTCCCTATTTTTGGTACAGGTTTTAACGTAAATGCTTGAGGCGGCTTTTCTTCCTCAGATATTATGGCAATTTCCTTTTTCTCAAGTGAAATGCCTTCTTTATTCTCTATTTTTAGTACAGGTGCTACCTTCAGCTCTTCAGGTATAGATTTTTCTTTTCTGGTTCTGACTAGTTCTTTTTTCTTCGGTGGAATATCTTTTCTTTTTTCTATTTCTGCAAGTGAAATACTTTCCTTTTTGTCTGATTTCGGTTCAGGTTGTACTTTAATTTTCTGAGCCACAAGTTCTTCTTCTGAAGAAGCTGATTCTGACACAGATGATTCCTTCAGCTCTTGAGACACATACTTCCCTTCAGATGTTACGATCAGTTCTTTCTTTTTAAGTGGAATACCTTTAATTTCCTCGATAATTTGTAAAGACTCTACTTTTTCTTCTTGGTTTGTAGGCATAAAAAAGTCTTTGATTTCCAGTGGTTTCAGCAAAGGTGATACCTTTAGTGCTTGAGGCACTATTTTTTCTTCAGACATTAAGATAATTTCTTTTTTCCTTAGTGAACTAACTTGCTGTTTATCTGGTTTTGGTATTAGTTCTACCTTAAGTTCTTGAGGGCTCATTACTTTGTCTGAAGTTAAGACAAATTCTTTCCCATGCAGAACACCTATCCTTTCTTCTATTTTTGTGACAGGTGCTCCCCTCAGTTCTTGAGACCCAATCACACCGTCTTCTGTCATTTTTGTTTGCTTCCAAGAAACCTCAGGTTGCTTAACAGGCACAATTTCTTTTTTAAACTGTGACACTTCTTCTTTATCTTTCTGTCCAGGTATGTCTGAAGAAATCTCTGGCTTCTTGAAAGGTTCTTGCACTTTAAAAGAACATTGAAATTAAAGAGAATTCTTCCATGGATCACCACATTCTTTAGTACTATAAGAGTTTGGCAGTGAAAATGTTAATCTTTGTCTTGCCAGTAACGTTTGAATTTGAAAGAGTTTTGTGCATAAAAACAAGAACAAGAAACAGGACAAACACAATAATTCAACAAAGCGCCACTTGTTTTTTTCCCAAAAGAGCGTGGCTAAGAGGAGGACAAACCAACACATAGACATGCACAGAAGAATATCTGCTGACATAAAAGTCATGAACTAATACCTTTTTGAAGAGATACTTCCTTAGGAGCCACAGTGGCTGGTTCTGGGTGAGTTGGTTTTGGTTTTTCTTCCCCCATGTGAACTTTAAATGACACACATTTTGATTTTAAGCCCAATTTAAAGATAAACATAAAACATAAAGATGACAAAAGAAATGCTTCCAAATAAGAAGCTAGACAAACTCACAGCAACACACAGTAGGTAAAACACACAAAACATGTTTGGGACAAAATTAGACATTAACCATTTAAAAGAGAATCACTAAGAGGCAAAAACTACCTTTTGGTAGAAGTAGCTCAGGTTTCTTCTCTGGTGCAGGTTTCTCTGGCTTGATTTCCGGTTTAGGTAGAGGCTTAAGTTCAGGTTTAGGTTCAGGTTTGATGTCAGGCTTGGGCTCTGGCTTAACCTTCAGCTTGGGCTCTGGCTTAACCTCAGGTTTGGGTTCAGGTTTAGGCTCAGGCTTAAACTTCAGCTTGGGCTCTGGCTTAACCTCTGGTTTGGGTTCAGGTTTAATTGCAGGTTTAGGTTCAGGCATAATCTTAGGTTTGGGCTCTGGCTTAATTTCAGGTTTGGGTTCAGGTTTAATTGCAGGTTTAGGTTCAGGCATTACCTTAGGTTTTGGCTCTGGCTTAACTTCGGGTTTGGGCTCTATCTTAATCTCAGCTTTGGGCTCAGGCTTAACTTCAGGTCTGAGCTCAGGCTTAGGCTCAGGCTTAACCATAGGTTTGGGCTCTATCTTAACTTCAGGTTTAAGCTCTATCTGAACTTCAGGTTTGAGCTCAGGTTTATGCTCAGGCTTAACCATAGGTTTGGGCTCTGGCTTAACTTCAGGTTTGAGCTCAGTCTTAACCATAGGTTTGGGCTCTGGCTTAACTTCAGGTTTGGGCTCTGGCTTAACTTCAGGTTTGAGCTCAGGTTTAGGCTCAGGCTTAACCATAGGTTTGGGCTCTGGCTTAATCTTAGGTTTTATCTCAGGTTCAGGCTCGGGCTTAACCTTTGGTTTGGGCTCTGGCTTAACCTCTGGTTTAGGTACGGGTTTGATTTCAGGTGTAGGCTGAGCCATCGTTTTTGGCTTGGGCTCTGGCTTAAGCTGAGGTTTAGGTTCAGGCTTAATTTTAGGTTTGAGCTCAGGCTTAACATCAAGTTTAGGTTCAGATTTGACTTCTTGTTTACGTTCAGTTTCAAGATCAGGTTTGGCCTCCAATATCACTTCAGGCTTGGACTCTGCTACAGGTTCATATTTTGGTTTAGATATTTGAGGAACAGATGTAACATCCTTGTGGTCAGGAACAGTTTCCTTTTTCCTCTCTTCTTGCACTTCTTTTTTTGCAGGTAAATATGAGGGAACCTCAGGCTTCTTGGAAGGTTCTTGTACTTTGAAAGGACATTAAAGTTTAGCACAATGCCATAAAAAGCACTGTTTTAAGAAATTTGACACAGTCAGAACAAAGAAATTGAAAAGAAGAGAAGGTATTTACACAAGGGCACAAGAATCACATGCAGCGCATTGCCTGATGTGTAATATTACAGAATAATATTTAATTGACTATAAAAACAATTATGTAAGATTAAGATTTGCTTATTAGAGTTAAAATGTTTAAACAATGGTGTCTTTTTTTGTATAGAAAATTCTTAAGAGAAAGAAAACAAGAACAATAAGCACAAAAACAGCCACTGAAAGAATAAGAGCGTGGCTGATGACAATCAAGTCAAAACAGGCACATTTAAAGCAGGACATTCGCATACAGCTATCATGTGCTAATACCTTTTGGAGGAACTATGTCCTTAGGAACCGGTGCTGGTTCTGGTTTGGTCTGTACTGTCCTTGGTGGTTCTGGTTCAGTTGGTTTTATTTTCTTTAACTCCAAAGGAGCTTAAAAGAAAATTATTTTTTCTTTTAATTCACATTAAAAAATTTAAAGCAGACAAAGAAGAGTCACTTCCATGGTGGAAGCAGGACAAACATACAACATGATAAAGCATAAAAAAACACAGCAGAATGCTTGAGTGAAAAAGTACCTTTGGATGGAGGTGGTTCAATTTCCTTCTTAGGTACAGGCTTCAGTTCAGGCTTTGGTTCTTGCTTCTTTTCAGGTGCTGGCTCAGGCTTGGCCTTTGGCTTGGGCTTGGGCTCTGGTTTTGTTTCAGGTATTGATGGAGGTTTAGGTGTAGGTTCTTTGGGCTTAGGCACTGGTACTGCAACTTCTGGCACTTTTTTTAATGCAATGTAAAATGTTAAGAAACTGTAAGACTTTGGAAAGAAGTATTTTAACAAGGGTTGACAATATTGACTGCCATATAACAATAAAAAATGTTCTCTACACAACAGACAGCAAAACATGACAGCAAAACAACATGACAGCAAAACTGACAAATCTGATCCTGACACAAGATCACAGACTATATATCAGACTATTAAAATGATGCAGAAGAGAACATGAACAGATCCACAAAAGTAGAATTACAAAAAATAAAAAAATATAAAATAAAAAAATACAGAAACATCCAATAATTTCACTTTGTTTGAACAGACAAAGAAAGATAGTCATGGTAGACTGTGGACAAACATATGAAACGGTCAAACATACTCGACAACACAACATAAAAAGAAAAATGCAATACAAAAACAACATATCATAGTATTAAAGAAAAATTACATAGTAGAAATTAGAAGACTGGACAAATACCTTTGGTTGGAGCAGGCAGTGTTGGCTGAGGAGCAGGTGCTTCTTCGTATTCTTTTAAAATATCCGAAAAAGGAATTCACAAAGGAAACAATTTTATTGAAATTGTTCACAATGTTATTTTAGAGTTACATGAGACAAACATGGTAGTAAAAAAGAGTGTAAGAGTTAAGAGAGAAACTGTAAAACTTCACACTGTACAGTGGAACTCACACATACAGTATTTTAAAAGCTGTTAGAAAACAGCACTAGAAGTATAACAAGAATAAAATACATTTAACAGTATTACCTTTTTTCGCTGGAACTTCTTTCGGCTCTTTCACTTTGAGTGGTATAACTTTTTCCTCTGAAGGTTTCTTAGCTTCGGGTACTTGAAAATAGTTTTCAGTATATTTGTATTATTATTATTGATGAAGGATCATGCATTTAAAGTAGCCAAAGACAAATAAAGAAAGAGTTAAGAATAAAATGTACACATATTTAAGAGACTGGACAAAAAGATGGACAAAAGAACAAACTTTACATTATACCATACAACAAAACATCGAGAGCTTTGTATACCTTTTTTTGGTGGTTCTATCCTTTCGTCGACTGGTATGCGTTTCTCCTCAGGTTTCTCAACCGCCTCAGGAACTTGACGAACAATTAATACATTAGATAAAATCTACAAATATATATAAATCTATAATATATATAATTACAAATAATATACAAAAAAAGAAAGAAGGCCATCAAGAATTACAGAAAGTAAAAAAAAAAAGGAGAAACTAGGACAAAAAAACAAATAGAAAGGATAGTTACTAAAGATAAGACAAAAAGGTAAAGATGACGTTTGCTAGGGATGCTGTTACTAACACCGGCATCAGGTATCTGATATCATGCTCATGAAAAAGTTTCAAATTTACCAAAAGCCAACACCATATTTTGCAACACTAATAAACAGACAACATAAAATGACAACAATCTGGATGTATTTCATGGCTAAGGACAAAAGAAAAGCAGACTGCAAACGAAGTTCTGTGAAAATATTAAGAGGAATAAGCTTTTATAATAAAGAGTGAGCACAAGGTGCCTTGAATTTGAAGCAAGCATGCAGAGAAGCTGGACCACAGAAGGGACAACCATGCTTTCTTTCACCAGCTTTGTTCAACAAATTTGTTGTAAGTTGAAGTCCAGTTCCTGGCACATTGTGCTCAGTTTTTAGATTCAGCATACACTGACACGGTTGTGTCAGATCAGCCAGCACGCAAACAAATACTCAGCACAAAGAGTTTATCACTAACAGCCCAAGGCAGCAACTAACAAAGTTATATACATGTTTTATGGCATCTAGGATTGTTTGACAGTTGATCTGCGGGGAACAACACAAAGTAGCCGACATTCATTTATCATTTGAGTACCTTTGATTGGTACTTCTTCTCTCACTCCAAGTGCCTTCCTCTCAACAACCTCTTCCACAGGAATTCTTGGCACTGTTGGAACAAAAAAAATGTACTTAGAAAAATAGATCACAAAGGTAATTAGAAAAGATACTGTAAGGAGTTGGATAATAAGAAACATACACAGTGGTGAAACACAAATGAAACATAGATATAGATTAGATCAAGAGGAACATCTTTGTGATGTTACACAAATAAGAACACATTACACAAACTTTGGTGAAAAGACACACAACAAGGACAAACATATGAAGAAATGGACCCTGTATAATATTAGGAAGACACGATGGAGGAGAAACACACAAACACAAATGTGATGAAAAGAGGGTGAGTTTGTGGTTCTGGTTTTAAATGAAAGGACAAGGATGGAAAGCTTTCGATGATACCTTTAACAGAGACTTCCTCTACTATCCTTTCTTCTGTTCTGTACTCATACTCTGCTGAAGGGTGACAGTTCATTGGAAATGTTTAAGGAAGCAGGTAATTGAACTACATTTGATAACTTTTTTTTAATACAGTGATGTTAATTGGTTATTTATAAACAATAACCCGAAGATATTGAGGATGAACACATACATTCACAATCACATTCTAATAAGATAATAATCATTTAATATTAATGTATATTGGACGAGCAGATGAGGTGATTTTGGTTAATATTCGATGTGGTCCGTTTTAGTGGATGATTTTGTGAGATAATGAACAAAGCTCAAGTAGAGGTTATACCTTTCATTTCCATCTTTTCCTCGTACTGATAGTATTCGACAGTCGATACAGCTTTCGGAAATAAAGTATCAAATTAGTGCGTGTTTATCAGAATTTAGGATCTTCATCACTGAATTGATATTCAAGTCCCTTCTTACCTTCAGTAGCAAATGCAGATGGTGCTTCAGGGACTTGTATTGATGAATCAGGAATATCTGGAGGGTTTTAAATATGAATTGAATTTCTATCGATAATAACCGGAATATATCGGATTTTTCCAATATAAGTAGTCTGAATGAGTTTTCTATATTATGGTCGTTTCGAACTAAAATACTTACCATAAGGTACCCTTCCTATGTCAATGTCTGTGAAAAGGACAGTGAAATAGTGTTATAGACATAAAAATACACTATAATACTCATGATTCCGTTGAATACTAACAGGTTCTAACAGTATTTTACAGACCTTTCCCTGACAGGTAAAGCTCTGCTGTGCTTTTGGCTTCACCTCTGGGCTCCAATCTGACAATCACTGAATATACGCCTAAAGAATCGTTCATTAGATTAGTTGGATCTGTTTTTAAGATAAAAATCAAAGCGATTTATAAAAAAAATGAATCCAGCAGGATTGCAGCTGGACAAACCTTCGTCCTCCGAAGTTACATTGCGGATGATCATAAAGTGCCGTCGGCCTTCGCTCCTGAATGTATATTTCGGGCTTTCTTTAAGCTCCCATATGTCCTTGTACCAGGTTACAATTGCATTGTCGAACGACACTTCACATTCAAAAGTCGCAGATTGTCGTTCCCGAACCACAATGTTCTGGATTCGTTTAGTAAAATGTATTTGCTCCGCTAAAGAGAAATGATTGTTGAAAAGTTTGATGGTTAGCAAGCCTGATTTGCTTGACTTAATGTATACATAAACATGAAGACATGTCTTCAATTCTTCATTCTCAGTTATCCATGCGATTCATACAGAATTTAGAAAGAACTCTTTAAAATAAAGAAGATGAGGATGGTTCAAACATCCAAGAGAAGAGTGCGTTGTGCAACACAAGACTTTTTACATATGAAGATGGAAGAGGTTAGTAAATGGTCTATTTTTTTTTTTTTTCGTTTTTAGATGATAAGAGTGTGAGTTTGAGGACACCATACACACCTTCGACCCAAAGATTTGCAGCTGTTTCAAGGTTTTTATATTTGCAGGTATATTCTCCTTGGTCTTCAGGTCTAACATCTTTAATTGATAGCTTCTGAGTGTAATTGGTCACAGAATATGTGTACCTCCCATGTGGCTCTAAATGCTTTCCATTTCTAAACCACTGAGCCTTTGCATTAGGTATGGAAAACTGGCATGTAAGTGTGCACGTTTGGCCTTCCTTACCAGCAACATCCTCCATGCGCTGTTCCACTTCTCCTTCTGTAACAAAAAAGAAAGAAAGAATACATTCAAATCTCAACATTTTAGAAATCAAATAGAGAAATTTTAAATATATGTATAATGTATAATAATAATAATAATAATAATAATAATAAATATGACAATACTATACTTACTACTATAATAATATAGTATTATACTCATAATAATAATAATAATAATAATAATAATAATAATAAAAATATAACAATTCTACACTTACTATTACTACTACTACTACTCCTCATAATAATAATAATAATAATAATAAAAATAATAATAAATATAACAATACTACACTTACTACTACTACTCATAATAAAAATAAAAAATTATTAATAATAATAATAATAATAATAATACATATAACAATACTACACTTACTACTACTACTACTCATAATAATAATATTAATAATAGTCATCATCTTATTGTTTATCTGAAGGATTTCTACAAGAAATACAGTACATACCCAAAACAGTCAGTTTGGCACTGGAGATATGTGGCCCACATACAATGCGATAACTGCCCTCATCCCGAGCCTGGCAGTTCTTGAGCTTTAAGATATGGCGGTCACCAACGACTTTAATCTCATACTTGTCACTTGTATCAAGTTTCTGAGTGCCCTTGTACCAGGACAGTGAAATCTCTGGGTAGTTGATTTTGATCTCACACTCAAACACAGCCTCTTTATTGGCGACTGTAGTTTGGTCAGTGATGTCTCTGATCAGTGTTACAGGCTGCATGTAAAGGACAAGAAAGGAATTTGTGGGCATGAAGACCAATAAATAAATATGACACATATACAGTATATCCTGCCATGCAATACACTCAGTGCCGGTTCTAGACATTTGGAGGTTCTAGTCATAATTTATATTGGAGGCCCCCCTGCCTTCTTCTCTCCACCTTTCAGACTAAATAAAAACACTTGAAACAGATGTAATTTCTAACCTTTTTATTTAAACAAAACCTCTTATCAGTACTTTTATATATTTACGTAAATGTGCATGTTAAAGGGGAGTGGTAGCTCATCATGTAGGTGGTAGCTCATTGTTTAAGGTGCTGGGTTACTGATTGGAAGGTATGGGATTCAACCCCCTGGTATCACCAAGCTACCACTCTTGGGCTCTTGAGCAAGGCCCTTAACCCTTTGTGCTTAAGGGGTGCTGTATCATAGCTGACCCCTGCTTCCGAGCAAGCTGGGATATGCGAAATAAAGAATTTCGCTGTGCTATAATGTATATGTGACAAATAACGGCTATTAATGAAACTAAGAATAAAAAAAGAAAAGAAAATATGAAAGGTCATTTGGACCAGCTCTCTTCTTTTTATTATATATTATTAAAAAGGCATTATATTTATATTGCCAAAAGTATTGGGTCACCTGACTTTCCAGCCATATGTGGTTCTTTCCAAAACTATCGCAAAGCTGAAGGCATAAAGTTGTATAGGTTGTCTTTGGATTCAGTAGCATGATATTTTCCCTTCACTTGAACTAGGAGACCAAAACCTGTACCAGCATGACAATGCCCTGTGCACAAAGCCAGCTCCATAAAGATCTGCTTTACATGGGTTGGAGCGGAAGATCTTCTGCTTTAAAGCCTATTAAACACCTTTGGGATGAATGTGAACACTGCCTGCACCTCAGGCCTCCTCACATTACCTACATCAGTACCTGACTTTACCAACACCCTTGTGTCTGAATGTGCAAAATCTCCACAATCACAATCCAAAATCTAGTGAAACATCTACTAAGAAGAGTGGAGGGAATCATAAAAGCAAATTGTGACTAAATGTAGAATGTGTAGAAAAGGACATGCGATATATAAGACTATGTGACCAAATACTTTTGGTAATATAGTGTATATAGTGAAATTGATGTATCATGATATTAAAATGTATCATTTGTAGAGCATAACATTTAAGAAACTGCTTGTAAATAAATAGAAAGCCACACCTCAGTTTGTTCCATTCTCTTCTGTAAATCAGCCACAAGTTTGGATAGATCCTCTTCTTCTGACTCACGTCTTGTATGTTCCAGTTCCTAAAACCAAGACAATATAGTATCAAAATGGAAACCATGGCAACAGAATAAAATACTGTCAGTGTCCGAGGTGTCTCCGAGTTGCTCGCAGTGCTTACTGCAGTCCAGTAAAAACTTTCTAGAACAGAAATTCGGACAAAAAATTAATAGTTGCATAAAATTTACAATAGACTACTCACAGGTCTTGCCATTTGTTCTTCTTCTTTCTCCTTCTTTAGAAACTCAATAGCTTGAGAAGGCCACGGTAGTCGGTGATACCATACATGCGTGCGTATTTCTCATACTCTTTGGGGTCCACATTTCTGAGCAGCTCAACAATATCAATTTCCTTGTCCTCCTTGGGGCTTTTTTGCTTTGATGGTGTTCTAAAAACAAAAAAAGAATGTTGAATTGTTTTATTTAGAACGACATGTTTGCTTCTTTAATAAACTATTACATCGAAATTTAAGTCCAGCTCACTTTTTCAATGTGACCATTTCAGGTGTAACCATTTTCTTCTGCTCAACAGTCAGATCAGTGCTGGATTCGATTTCTCCATGTTTGTTTGATGCTACACAACGATACTGGCCAGCATCAGATTTGGTTACATCTCTGATTTCCAGCTTGGCATCTTGGTCCTTTTGTACAATGGCAACACGACCACCGTGAGTCATTTGCCTCCATTTGCCCTTCATCCATTTCACACTAGGAATAGGATCACCACCAACTTTGGCAATGAAGGTCGCAGTGCCCTCTGTAAATATATAACAGAAAACGTTTGTTTTCTTTCAGAAAAGTATATTTTTGTGAATTTAACACCATCAGTAGGTGCTTTACAGCAAGCACAATAAACTGTGAATCTCAATTTAATCAATATATTTAACCTTCTGTCTAAAAAAAAAAAAAAGGAGCACTTACTCTCAGTGATATGGACACCCTTGGGTTCTTCAATAAAGAACAAATTGTCTAATTTTTTTGCTGGTTCACGAGCTGCAGGTGCTGCAGGAGAAGGAGCAGCAGGAGCTTTTGGCTTCTCTGTTAATTTGGATTACAGAACAAAAATAAGAAATATGAAGATAATAATAAGGCCTGAAACTATTATATAGACATACAATACAGTCTCACAGCATTTTGCTATATAGTCAGGAGCATTGTGTTGTGTTCACGGACACGAATTTCCATCTATTTTCGTGTCACTCAGCACGACTGCTTTCATCTGGCTCTGGCTCCACAGCAACGGAGGCAGAGGATCATGGGTAATGCTGACAGAGATGCCAACGGTCCTTTTTTCCCCATTTTTATCAGCGAATAAGGCAGATAATATACGATTAGGGAAAGGGTAAGGGTTATACTGTAATAAATGTGTGTCTGCAATTAACGCAGTCTCCTGTATTAACCGGGAGACATTATTTACTGTATTTTGACTGGAAGGAACCACTGACGATGGTTTATAATAGTGAGTAGCCTACCGAATATAAGGAAATTAAAACAAGGATAAAATCTCCTGATTAAATGTTAAGTAATAGTGCTTGAAGATTAAAAAAAATCAATAACAAACAAAAAAAACCCAATACAGCATCTGGGGTATCCAGTGACTGAAAGAAAACTTTGGCAGAGGAACCAAAGATACTACTTATTGGAATACATTACAAAGAAAGTCGTCCTCAGTGACACTATATAGAATAGTTACACTATATATGTAACAATAGATTACATTTCATAACTACATCACCAAATGCCGTGAGAATGGGACATAAGAGGGCTAAGAGATAACCTGATTTTATTAACAGCCAAGTGGCCTTACTCTACAATAAACAATAAATACCATTAAAAATAGTGCAAGAAATTCTTATATTAGGATCTTAGGTATTAGCAAGTAAAGGAAATAAAGCAAGTTATACAATGACAAAGAAATCTGAAACTAGTGTTAGAACAATTAACACGTTAATAGAATTAATACTGTGCATGTTAATAGAAATCCATGGGTTGGGAATGAAATACCTTTGATGGTAACTCTGGACTTGCAGAACTCACTACCAGCTTCATTGGTTGCTTTGCAAAGGTAATCTCCTGCATCTGTTTTAGATACATTAGGCATTTCCAGTGTAGCGATGCCATCAACAAAGGTGATCTTGGTGGTGGCAGAGGAGGTCAAATCCCTTCTGTCCTTCATCCACTGAATTTTCAGTGGTGGAGAGCCACGTACATGGCAGCTAAGTGCAAGTCTCTCACCCTCATTCAGTGTTACAGGTTTAAGTGGCACATCAAAGCTTGGAGGTACCTTCCGTGCTGCATTATGAAAGTGAAAAAAACATAATAAAAGAATGAAAACATGGTTAATAGAATGTCCTCCAAGTATAATATACAGTAAATTATAGTATAAGTGAAGTGTTTATAAATGTTAAAAAAAATCCATGCAGTTCAGAAAATAATGCACCTGTAATATGAGCTGAAACCTGGCAAGAAGCAGAACCAGCCTCATTGGTGACCTTGCATGTATAAGTACCACTGTCTGTGCTGGAAGAGCCCTTTATCACCATTACAGCCATGTTGCTTTTGAAGGTCATTTCATATCTGTCAGTGGCAAATATTTCTTTGTCGTCTTTGTACCAGTTGACAATCATCGGCTGCGATCCAGCGACACGCGCCTCAAATTTCATCAACTTGCCCTCTGTTTCCTCAATGGTTTGTGGGGGCTTTTTGGTGAAGCTTGGTGGAATCTTCTCCTCTAGAAATCACAATTGTTTACAATTAAATTTAATGTATTTTCAACAACATATTTTAGATTAGCACATTCAACACAGAATATGTTGAACACAGATTTGCATAATCACTTTTAATGATCTTCTTACAAGAATAAAAAGAGTGAATTTAAATCGAAACATAAGAGTAAAAATGAGAAAAGCGCACATAAGAAATCACCAGATACCTTTCACAGTGACCTCTGTTGAACAAGAGTCCTTTCCCATATCATTAGTAGCATGGCAAGAATAGCGGCCAGTGTCAGCCTTATCAGCTTTCAGAATAGTCAGTTGTGCTGTGTTTTCCACACAGGATATCTTATAATTGCCCCCTGTGCGGATATCTTTATGATCCTTTGACCAAGTGACTTTGATGGGCAATGAGCCAGTCATGTGGCATGATAATTCCACAGAACTTCCGACTGAAACTTCAACAGGTGAAAGCTTTCTTTCAAACACAGGTGGGTATCTTGGCTCTGAAAAGGTTAAACAGTACAACAAACCCAAACACAGGTTAACACTATATGTTAAGAACTACACATTGATGGATCTTAAATATAGAAATGAGCAGACCTTGAAGTGTGAGTTTGGCTCGACAAGATGCAGTTCCAACGATATTTGTTGCAACACAAGTGTATTCTCCAGAGTGTCTCATTTCTCCTTTTGCAATTCTCAGGACAGCAGAGTTGTCATCGAATGACATTGTGTACTCTGGGCCACTCTTTAGAGCTTCGCCATCTTTAAGCCAAGAGATCTCTAGTGGAGATGATCCTGCAACACGGCACTCAAACTGAACAGGTTGTCCTACAGTTTGCTGAATGCTAGTGATTTTCTTTGGGAAAGATGGTGGTGTCTTGGCCTCTGGGGTAAAAAAAAGAATAAAAATATAAGATCATTAAAACAATTACACACTTGATTCTTTTTTTAAGTGACACCTAAAATAAATGACCATTTAAGAGGCAAAAATGTAAAAGGTTTTAGACATAAAGTTCACCTTGTACAGTTAAGTGGCAACTAGAAGAGGCAGACCCAATGTTGTTTTCTGCCTTACAGCTGTATTCTCCAATGTCTGCTTTGGTGGCTTTGGCTAATTTTAAACAAGCGACACCTTTGGAGTACTCGATTCTACAGGTTGGAGAAGATCGAACTTTGCCATCCCCTTTGAACCAGGACACTTTGATGTCAGGAGTGCCCCCGATCTGGCATTTCAGGCAGACGGCATCACCTGCGGTCACTTCCATTGGTTCCAAGCTCTCAATAAAGAATGGTGGCTCTAAAAAGTCCCAACATAAACCAAGAATAATAAGAAAGCATGCAAACTATAATTTCTTCCAGTCTACTAAGAATATAATGATATTTTAAAAATAACAATAATAATAAAAAACCTAAAATGGACACTGTTGCATCACAGGTGTCAGAGCCAACTTCATTGGAAACTTCACATGAATATTTCCCTCCTGCTTCTTTATCACTGTTGAGACACTCCAGAATGCAGGAGGTCTCCGTAGTTGTAATATTGTATCTATAAGAGGAGAAGATCTCCTGGCCATCTTTGTGCCACTTCACCAGAATCTTAGGGCTTCCAGCATATGTGCATTCAAGCATCATTGACTTGCCCACTTCGACAGAGATGTCTTTCAACTTTTTGACAAAGCGTGCAGGTTCTGATTACAACATAAAAAAAAATACCATAAAATTATCTATTATATAACTCGGCACAGCTTTACAACGTGTTTTGATCCAAAAGCTATTATGTGAGCTTACCTTTAACAAAAAGCATCACAGGGGTGTTTTCCTTGCCAACGTCATTAATAATTTGGCAGGTGTACTCTCCTGCATGAGATTTGCCAATGTTAAAGAGTTCCAATGTAGCTACGTCTCCTTTCAGAGCAATCTCACAGGCTTTGCTAGGCACAATCTCTTTACTGCCTCTAAACCATTTCAGCCTTAATGGGGCACTTCCTCTCACAGTTGCAGTGAATGTTACATTTGATCCCTGGAGTGCCTCAACTGGCTGAGGAGGCGTCACAAAAGATGGAGGTTCTGTAATAAATGCGTAAAGAAACAAATCAACATTATTTTTGGACCAACAAAATTTTGGAAGTCATAAGAGGCCATGCATTATAAAACTTTCTTTCTATCAATCATAATGCTGCTGCTTAAGACTTCTGTTAAAAAGTTGAAAACAAAAACTCTTAACACTGAATCTTTCTTCCATGAAGGATTTATTCAGTGAGAATCACTGATTTTTCTCAAACCTAATTACTGACCTTTAACATCAAGTGAGGCAGAAGTTTCAGCAGTTCCAGCATTGTTCACTGCTTTACACTTGTATGAACCTGCATCATGTAGTTTTACAAGGGCAGCTTCAGCTTACAGGTGTTCTCAGCAAAACTAATTTCATAGTTTGGCCCACTCTTAATCTCCTCGCCATTGTGGTACCAAGAAATGGTAAGAGGTGCAGAACCTGAGACCTTGCAATCCAATTCAATAGGTTTATCAATGATACTGGGTATGTCCTTCAATTTTCTTGAGAAGGCGGGAGGAATAATTTTATCTGTTTAAAAGAAACAGTCATTGGTTAGGACTGTGGTGCAAAACTTTGAAGTTTACTTCACTCAAAAGATAATTATATAAGAAAGACAATAAAGATGCTTAAACATTATGCATTTAACAACCACATTCAGTGATGTCAGTCAGTATGTGGTCAGATGAATTTAAAAGAAAATCATATTAGACTACTAACCTAAAACACCAAGGTGCATCTTGCAACTATCACTTCCAACTTCATTTGAGACCTCAAAGGTGTAGTCTCCAATATCACCTTTGTCTGTGGACAACACCTTGAGGCTGGATACATTTTTGGAGAAGGTGATTTTGTATTTTGGTCCAGGTGATAGCTCCTTTCCATTTTTATACCATTTTGTTTTAAGCTCTGGAGTTCCAGACACAGTGCATTCTAAATCTGCTGAGTCACCAGCTGTGACACTTACAGACTCTGTCTTATCCAAAATGGCAGCGGGTTCTGAAAAACAATCAACTAGTCTCAGACAAAAGTCACTTTAAGAAGAGAAGCAAAAAAAAAAAAAAAAAAAGATAAATGAAAGAATTTTACAAACCTAGAACAGTTAAGTTTGCCACACATTGTGCCACACCAGCATCATTTTTAATCTCACAAGTGTATTTCCCAGCAGTGGTTGAATCAGCTTTAAAGATCTTCAAGGTTATCTGGTTGTTTTCGAATGTAATTTTTCTGTTGTCACCATCTCTAAGAACATGGTCCTTGTCTAGTACCCAAGATACAGTGATTGGCTCAGAGCCTTTGACAGTTGCCCCAAATGTAACCTCCTCACCAGATATGGCTGTCAAATTGGTCAGTTTCTGCACAAAAACTGGTGGCTCTAAATGACAAGACATGATTAGATTAACAACAGATTCATCGAAGACAATCCAAATACAGAAAGGTTTGTGGATTTCACAGATTTTTTGTTTCCGGTTTACTAACCTCTGAGTTTCACCACTCCTTGGCAGGTATCAGTTCCTACATTGTTTGAGGCTTTGCATTCATATTCACCGGCATCTGATGCATCCAGTCCAAGAATGTGTAGGGTAGCATGGTGTCCCTCAGACACAAATTTGTACTTTCTACTTTCCTTTAGGAGTTGTTTGTGTTTATACCAGGTTATCTCAAATGGTGCATGTCCCTTCAGCTCACAGCTTATACTGACATCTTTGCCTTTCAGCCCCTCACTAGGTGAGGGCACTTTGGTGAAAGTTGGTGGTTCTGAAAAATATATAATTTAAATGTCATTTTAAGATGAGTTACCATGCATATCTAATACTGGTTGATCAAGAATAGACTTTCCAAGAGCTTAAGAAGACATATGAATGTAATATACACACACACATTGATGTATATACTGTATATATATATATATATATATATATATATATATATATATATATATATATATATATATCATTAGATCACCCATCAACTAACCTTTGACTGAGAGAGTGGTGCTGCAGCTCTTAGTTCCTGCATCATTCTGAGCTTCACAGGTGTACACACCGTCATCATCACAAGAGGTCTGTAAAATCTCCAGCACTGCCACCGAGCCATCGAAAGCCATCCTCGCATTGCTACTCTCAGTAACTGCATGATCATGTTTGAACCAGCTTATTTTCACAGGTGGCGTGCCAGTAACTTTGCATTCGAGCCGGAGTGGCAATCCCATATTTAGAAACTTCGTTGCTGGAAGTTTCTGTACAAATTCAGGTGGTTCTGCAAAGGTTAAAAAATATCATAAGTTAGCTTAATCACATATTCAAAATCTAATCTAGGACAGAAGATGGCTTCAAAATAAAGAGCAAAGGATTAGCAAACAATGGTTGGCAGAAATAAGCATGTTGATGAAGAATTAAAAAGATGCAAGATGATGATGAAGAGGCTGCAGACATAAAAAAGCGATATGATAAAAGCAACATAAAGATATCAAAAAAAAAAAAAAAAAAAAAGCAAATAGGAACACGTTAAAATGCAAAAAAAAAAAAAAAGCAAATGATAAAAATCTAATTAAGATGGCGGCCGTGCAGAAATAAAAAATGTCCGACCTTTCACCAATAAGCTTGCGGTACATTTCGCTGTACCAGCATCATTGCTAACTTGGCAAGAGTATGGCCCACTGTTCGAAAGTCCCACAGCAAAAAGATCTATGAAGCTTGACAGGCCTTCAAGGCCAATAAAGCAGGATGGTCCAGTAATCAGTTCAGTATCCTCTTTAAACCATTTCACTGTGAAGGGAGGTGTTCCTTTAAAAGTACTTGTAAAACGAACAGTGGTATTTGGTATGACTGCCTGCGGCTTGGGCACCACCACAAAGCTTGGGATTTCTACATTTTTTTTTTTCAGAACAGAAATACAGACAATGGTGTTAAAGAAGTGGCAGGTATTATTGTACCTAAATGTAAATGTGCTTGAAATTTGAATCAAATCTGTAATGTTTTTCACCTTTCACCCTCAGTGTTCCACTGCATTCACAACTGCCTGCTTTGTTTGTAAGTTTACAAGCGTAGGTTCCAGTATCTGCCTTCTCTAGTTGCTCAATCTCCAAAGAGACACTGTTGTTGTCCTGAAACAGTTTATGCTTGGTTTTTCCTGTCAGTTTAGTTCCATCTTTAAACCACTCCACAGAGATTGGGAGTGATCCAGATACATTGCATGCTAGTTTAACTGGGGAACTGAGAATCTCCTCCATGTCACTCAGGGGTTTGTTGAAGGTAGGAGGAATTATATGTTCTAATTCAAAACAAGAGAGGCAAAAGTAATGCATATGTAGCATCGTTTTAAATATTGTGGGTAATTTATTTCTTTATTATCTAATAAAACACTAACCTAGGACATTCAAAGTCACTGTACACTTGCAGGTACTAATGTAGTTGGAGACCTCAAAGAGGTAGGTTCCTCCATCATCTAACTGTGCAGACTGAATCATAAGTTTACTGACGTCGTTGGCAAAACTAAGAGTATGTTGCCTGGATGAGACAACCTCTTTGCCATCTTTACTCCATTTCACTTTCAGTTCAGCAGTGCCTGTTACCTTGCACTCAAAACTGACAGGATCTCCAGCAGTGACATTTATAATCTCTGGTTTCTCAATAATCTGGGGAGGCTCTGAAGTTCAAAAAGAATATATAAATGAAATCATTTGTGGTATATATATATATATATATATATATATATATATATATATATATATATATATATATATAAACTATTTGAAAACTCAAATATGTGAACCAACCATGAACTAAAAGAGTAGCAAAGCACTTTTCTTGCCCTGCATCATTCACAGCCTGGCAGGTGTATCTTCCACTGTGGTTCGACTGGCACTTGGGAATTCTTAATTTAGCAACATTGTTCTCAAATGTCCTCACAATCTCAGCATCTTCCAAGATCCATGCTTCATCTTTCTGCCATTGTATGGTCAGAGGAGGTGAACCCTTCACAACACAATAAAACTCTGCTACATTCCCCAACACTGTAGTCACATTCTGGATCTTTTCTACAAATGATGGTGGTTCTGGTAGGAAGGGGAGTTGAAAAGACTATTAGTTATGTTGTTAAGTGAGTTTAAAGTGTCAGTCACATTTTAAAGGTAAGAAATTATACTGTATGAGTCAACCTTTTATGCTTAGTGTTGTCCTACATGAACAACTTCCGACATCATTTGAAATAGTACACTGGTACTCGCCAACATCCAAGTCATCGCATTTCTGTATGTGGAGTAACATTAGCGAACCATTTTTCTGAGAGATTAAATGCTTGATGCTGGGCTTTAGCTCCTTGGAATCTTTTTGCCAGGTTATTTTGAAAGGAGCTGTGCCTCTAATTTGACACTCAAAAGATGCATTCGAATCTTTCACAACCTCTACAGGAGCGAGAGGCTTTACAATAACCGGTGGCTCTGTAATGTGAAGAAAGCACAGGTACATAAAAATGTATACTCAGTGTAGTGTGCCTGTATTTCTGAATGCAAAAATTAACTATGCAACTTTGCCAAAGTATGCACCAACCTTTCACTTTTAGATCCATGCTACAGCTCTCACTACCGGCCTGGTTGCGGGCCTCGCAGTAATATACACCGCTGTCTTTGAGATCAGCACCAGCAATCTCAAGACGTGCCAGCGAGTTGACAAAACTCATTTTATGCTTGTCGTCTGAACTTAAGTCATTACCATCTTTAAACCAGTATGTATCTATTTCTGGTGTGCCTGTCACCTCACACTCAAAAATGACAGACTGGCCAGGTTTTACTACTGAAGCCTTTTCTGGCTTTCGGGTGAATTTGGGGGGTTCTGTATAAAAATAAAAAAAGGAAGAGAAATATGTACATATTTTATTAATTGAGTTTTTAAACACAAATGTGTATGAGAATATTTATTAAAACTGAAGATGCATCAATACCAAGATTTGTATCTGGGATTAGCTTGTTACCATGCTCATTTAAATGTACTTGTAAAAAAATGATCCAGTAGCAAAGCCGATCTGCACACTCTGAGGAAGCATTATAATATTTCCTACAATAAGACTAACCTGACCAAAACTTATTTTGTTACTGTACTAAAGTAGCGTTTTCATGTATCTGTAATTTACTGAGGTATTTCTATTTGTGGAGATTTTCACTTTAACTTCACTAAATAGCAAAGTCAAATATCATTCTTTTTATTGTACCGTAATTTCGGGACTATAAAGCCCACCCATATATAAGCCGCACCGACTGAATTTTACAAATATTTTTATTTTTAACATAAATAAGCCGCTACTAAGCCACTAATAAGTGTCTACACTAATGTACTTTACACAGGCTTTAACGAAAGACACATTACACACGGTGTAACGGGTGAAATATTTTGTGCTTCCTTTAGGAGCATAGCGGTATTTTGGAAACAGCATGCCACTGCATTTTTCCGGTAATACTGCATGTGTGCAAGACTGAGGAATATGTCCTTATTATTTTCTGATGCTCATTTCTACGTTTCTTTGACTAACCCGTAAAGCTGTTGCCAAGAAAAATAAAAAAGCACGAGTTTTGGAAACCTGTCTGTGCTTATATGATTTCTGTTGCAACTGGAGTTAGCGAGCTCTCCCTTCACCCAGACTCAACGGCTTGTATCTAAACAGTAGCCGACCAAGAAAGTCCTTCCTTCTTCCTTTCACAACTATTTCTCTCGAGAGATTTTCTTTTGGCATCGTCAAGTACATGCTTTTTGTACTTCATCCACCACTGGTATAGAGCAGTGTCATCTAGTTTCTTTGTTTGAAATGAGAACTGTCATGCTTGAGTACACAATGTGAAATAAATAGTAGCTTGTACTGATTTGTAATATCTATTTATCCGAACAGGATACCCCTGGTTGCTGAATAATAAGCAAGTAAACCATTTCAGTATACTATAGGTATCTATGAGTAACAAAAATAGTATTGATGCATCCCTAAATAAAATCGAAATAAGTGAAAAACCTTTGACAAAGAGTGTTGCTTGGCAGGAATCCGAGCCAACGTCATTGCTTATTTCACAAATGTAGTCTCCAGAGTCTGATGGCTTAGTGAAAAACAGCTCAAGTGAGCTTGAAGAGTCATCATTGTGAATGGAACAGTCAACCCCTGATAAAAGCTCTTTTCTATCTCTGAACCACTTGATGGTCAGCGGAGGAGTTCCAGAAACAAGTACACCGAATTTCACTCTGGTTCCAGGTATCACTTGCTGTGACTCAGGTTTCTCAATGATAACTGGAGGTTCTGTTTATAAAGGTAGTATATTAGGTTTAGTGAAATTCAAGCATCTAGGCAGGTTTATAGAAAAAAATGAAGACATTAGTGATGAAAAAAAATGCAGACCTTTAACTTTTAAGACACCAGAACACTGAGCACTGCCTGCTTCGTTTGTAGCGATGCAGGTATAATTTCCACTGTCCGAACTATCAAGACGACTGATTTCCAAAGATGCAGCATTCTCAAAGAAAAGAGACTTGTGTTTTTCATCAGTGTCTATCTCCTTGTTCTCCTTAAACCAATTGATTGCTATAGGCAGAGATCCTGCGACCAGACATTCCAGGTGTGCAAACGATCCTTTAATACTTTCCAAATGCTTTAATTTTCTTGTGAATGATGGCTTAATTATTTGATCTGTTCCAATAACAAAAAGGTAAAATGTCAATGAATATATTTTACTGAAACCTTACTAATATTTTTACATATAGAACACACCTTCATTAAGAAACTAACCTAGTACTGATAGAGTGGCTTCACAAGTGCTTCTGCCAACATCATTTGAAACCTCAAATGTATATTGGCCTTCATCATTCCTCTCTGTGGAAAGGATCTTTAATACTGAGCTCGTGTCAGTGTTTTGTATTTTATATTTTTTGCCGGATATCAGCTCTTTCCCATCCTTCAGCCATTTGGCTTTTAGAGATTTAGTACCTGAGAACCTGCAATCCATAGTGGCAGGATCTCCTACTGTAACACTGATAGACTTGGCCTGCTCTGTAATAGTTGCTGGTTCTGTAAAGAGTAAAGAATGACAAATATTGTTGTTCCAATGAACTAACAATATGTTGACTCTAGATAATGCAATCTAAGTATGGGTCTACTTCAAATAACAAACCTTTGACCACCAAAGCTGCTGTACACTTCTGACGTCCAGCCTCATTCTGGGCATGGCAAGTGTACTTTCCAGAATGTTGTAACTTAACATTAGAAATATGCAGCACTGCTTTCCTGTTTTCAAAAGAAATCTGCACATCCTCTGTATCTTTGACCTCATGGTCACCTTTTGTCCATGACACTGTCATGGGCAGTGAGCCTTTCAGAACACACTGCATTGTAAGCTCGCTGCCTAGTAAAGCATCCATGTTATCTAGCTTCTGTGCGAATGATGGTGGCTCTAATAAAAAAGAAAAAAAATCAAGACATATGCTTATGATCTGACAATGTATGTCTACAAAGGATTTTGTTAAATATTCTTAAACATTTCAACAGCTAACTGACCTTTCAATACAATTTCACATCCACATGATGCCTGTCCCACTTCATTTATTACTGTACATTTATATTTGCCAGCATCTCCAGGCTCAAACTTGAGAATCTCGACAGTAACCATATCATTCTTAATGCCAATGGTATGTCGGCGATCGTTTCTGATCTGCTTCGAGTCCTTGAAACATGAAACCTCAAATGGAGGTGTTCCTGAGACAGATCCCTCGAGCACAAGATCACAGCCTGTAACAACTTCTCTGGATTCAAAGAGTTTAACGAACGCAGGAGGTTCTGGAGTGAAAAACAATACAATATAAGCCAAAACTCTAGCTAGTTAATAGATAATAAAATATTCCAGATGATTCGCTAACATACCCTTGACGGTAACCAGGCAGCTGCATTTGTCACTGCCAGCATCACTGGAGGCTACACAAATATAATCACCACTCTCTTCGAAGCTACAATTGAATATCTGAAGTGTAGCAACTGAGTCGTTGAAGGTCATTTGATAATTATTACTTGGGCTGATTTCAATATTGTTTTTAAACCACTTAATAGTAATTTCTGGACTGCCAGTTACTTTACACTCCAAAACCACACTACTGCCATCCACAGCTAGTTTAGTCGATTCAAGTTTGGTCACAAACTTTGGAGGCTCTATGAAAGAGAAGAACATCATATTGATGATAATTATTCATAAGAGTGGTAAAACAATAACAGCACATAAGAGTAGAAAAAGCATAAAAGAACACAATAAGAAGTAGCACCTTTTACAAATAAGACTGTGGTGCATGAAACCTTTCCTGCATCATTGGCAACTTGGCAAGTATATTTGGCAGAATGTGATGGTTTCACAGAGTGCAGTTCCAAGGTACTCGAAGAGGTGTCTTTCTTGATGAAGCAACTACCTCCAGTTAATATCTCTTTCTCATCTTTGAACCACTTAATATTAAAACTGGGGGTTCCCATAAAAGCAGCTTTCAGAACAACATTAGTGCCTGGTATAGCTTCCTGAGATTCAGGTTTCAGTGTGAAGACTGGTGGCTCTGTTTTTTAGTTGCCATGGAAAAGATCACAGTTAAATCAAAACATACATAAACAAGCCTATGTTTTGTATTCAAAATAATTAAATAATAAATTAAAACTGCTATTAGGTAAAGAAATCACTATAGAATTTTTAATTCACCTTTAACAGAAACTGGTCCACTGGTCTCACTGTGCCCTGCAGCATTTGTTGCATGGCATGTGAAAACCCCAGCATCGGAGGTCTCTAAATGAGAAATTTTCAACAAAGCAGTGCTTTCTTTTAATTCAATTTGGTACTTTATCCCAGTTTTGATCTCCTTTCCATCTTTGAACCAAGATATTGTCATGGGCTGCGACCCTGACACTTTACATTCCATCTGAATATTTCCTCCAAGGTTTCCATCAACCTTTTTAAGACTTTTTGTGAAGGTTGGAGGTATAATTTTACCTGTTCAAGACATGTTTTCAAGATTTAAAAAAAAGAAAGAAATCATGCACAGAATATATTATAAGTTAGAAGAAGTCAAAGAAAACCAAAAAACTAACCAAGAACTGTGACTGTGCAAGAACAGTGGTCTTTTCCAACCCGATTGGAAACTTCCACTGTATATTCACAGCTGTCTCCTCTCTCTGCCGAGAGGATTTTTAAGCTCGCTACATTATCTTTGAATGAGATTTTGTATTTCCGGCCTGCAGTCACTTCCTTGCCATCACGGAGCCATTTAACTTTAATGTCTGGACTTCCTGACACAGTGCATTCCAAAGTTGCAGAGTCTCCAACTGTTACACTGATGGATGGTGCTTTATCAACAATTCTAGCAGGTTCTGAGATATTTAATAAAAATACAAAAAAAAAAGGACAGAATTGATATTTTTTTAATATTCGAATGATTACCAGCATTCCCAAGTTGTTGATGAGTGTATGCTAATATTACTCTTCACTTGGTTTTTATTTCTAACCTTGAACTGAAACCTTGGCTTCACTTTTTTGCTGGCCAGCCTCATTTTCAGCTAGGCATGTGTATGTTCCATCATGGTTCATGGCTATTTTTGCAATGGCCAAACTGGCAATGTTGTTTTCAAAAGTCATTTTTATATTTGGATCATCACGTCTGAGTAGCTCAGAATCCTTTAGCCATGTGACAGTAATAGGGGCTGAGCCTTTAAGAGTACCCTGCAGTTTCACAGCACTGCCCAAAACTGCAGTTGTGTTTTCAATCCTCTTTACAAAAGATGGAGGTTCTGCATGAAAGAAGAAAACATCACAAACATTTATAACATGAGAAATCGTTAACTTACGATAACGAATGGCACATGCTTTAAGAATGGATCAGTTACAAACCTTTCAGTTTGGCTACTGATTTAGAAGTAATTTTACCAACATCATTTGAAACAACACATTGGTAGTCCCCAACATCTGCACTGTCAAATGACTGTATTTCCAAATAGGAAAATGTGTTCGTTGTCACAGTGGTGTGCTTTTTATCAGTGGTCACTGGTTTCTTATCCTTTATCCAAGTGACATCAAATGGAGCAGTTCCAGTAACTTCGCACTGGAGTTTTGCAGTATGCCCCTTGACTACCTCCACCATTTCTAACTCCTTTTTGAAAGCAGGGGGTTCTAAGAGTAATGCCATAAAACAAAATAGTTTTTCAACAAAAAATAATCAATCTATTTGCATTTGGAAATCAAACGTGAACTGTTAGATCATCAATCCCTAGTATGACAAACCTTTAACAGTTAAGTTGGTGCTACAGCTTTCACAACCCGCCTCGTTCATTACTTCGCAGACATAGTTTCCACTGTCAGACACAATAAGGTCAGTAATCTCAAGTGTAGCTTGACCATCTTTGAAGGTGATTTTGTGTCTTTCGCTGGAACTGAGCTGCTTGTCATTTAAAAACCAACTGACATGGAGATCAGGGGAGCCTTTAACCGTGCACAGTAAGCGTGCAGAAATTCCTTGTTTCCACAGAATCTTAGGCTCCAGTTTCTTAACAAATGCGGGAGGTTCTGAGAAAATTCAGTTTGGAGCAAATTAGTTCTACACTGCAAGAAAGCTCACAGTTCAAGAACACGCATGCAGAAGAAGGTGAAGAATACAAGTGAGAGAGAAAACGTTAGTTAAAGATGACTTTTTCAAAGGAAAGCAAATTAGGCACGAATATCTTACCTTTCACCACAACCACAGAAGAGCAGCTGCTGCTTCCAGCATCATTTGTGGCAGTACAAACATAAGTGCCTGTATCTTTAATCTTGGACTTCGGGATATCGAGGCTGACCACTTTTTCATCAAATGAAATTTTGCTATCCATAGTGTTATGGATTTTCTTGCCATCCCTTGTCCAAGTGATAGTCACTCCTGTATCTTCATTTACCTGACACTCGAGCCGTAGTGAGTTACCCACTGCCACAAAAGTTGATTCAAAGGTCTTGACAAAAATGGGTTTGTCTATAACTTTCATTTCAGTGCAGCATGTAGCCATGCCAACACTGTTTGAAGCTTTGCAAAGGTATGTTCCCTGATCACTTTGTTCAAGTTTCGTGATCTCAAGACAATGTTTGTTCTTCTCAAAGGACAATCTATAGTGCTCATCGGGCAAAATTGCAATGTTGTCCTTGTACCATATAACATTCATTGGTTCAGAACCAGTGATAACACACTGAAATTTTGCTTGTTTGCCCACAAATAATGTCATCGGTTCAGGCTTTGTTACAAACTCTGGAGGGAAAACCTCTATAAAAACAAAGATGAGTAAAGAAAAGAAAAAAAAAAAAAGAATTGGTTTGAATAAAATAGAGCATCGGTTTGGATTTCATTTTCGAACAGAAAATTCACCAAAGAATAAATCACTAGTATCCGTGCCAAAAACAGATCGCTTACCTGCTACAGTTAGGTTTGCAGAGCAGCTGTCGCTACCATGTTGGTTTGAAGCTTTGCACATATACTCTCCACTATCTGCTTTCATTGGGCTTAGGAGCTCCAGAGATGATGTGGTAGAGTGACTGATGATCCTGTACTTGTCACTCTGCCTGATCTCAGAACCAGACTTGAACCATTTGAAGGTCACATTTGGAGCATCTTCAATCTCACAATCAAATGTGGCAGGGCTGCCAACACTAGTCTCCAAAGCATGGATTTTATACCTGAAAACAGGGGGCACTAAATTGTGCACAGGATGGGAAAAAAAAAGTACAATTAGCAAAATGAATGAAATTTATTAATGCAAATAATACAATCAAGATGGAAACACAAAGTTTGCTTTTGAAATGAATTTAGTTCTGCTGATATTGTTTTTGCCAATAAGAGTTATTATACTCCAAAATGTAAGCCAGTAGAACTTAATTCACTTCAAAGCTATTTCAGAATGACATGAATGATGGGATGCAAAGAAAGAAACCCAGGAGTGACTGTGGAAGTAAATTTGTGACCAATGGAAAAGAACTGAAAAATGAAGAAGAGAACCAAGACATTATGTCCTGGAGAGCATGCAAAGAGAAGTGCGCAGTGAAGAATGGACCATGGGACAGATACTGTGCCTAATACCCAAGGTGTTGCGGGTGAAGAAAGATCCCACCATGGAATGGTGATAAGCATGGGATGATGTTGAATAGGATCCAGCTGTTAAGAAGTGATGGCTAGAAAGTGAAGTCATGCGCACATGTTTTGGGAATAAAGTGACTAGATCAGAAGTGGGGATTGGTGAAATGAAGAAGAAAGTATCAAGGTGATGTCTTCATACTAAATTCTGTGCCCTGTTCTATTAGTTGGGCATATTAATATCTTTAAGGGGAATCTCAAGAACTCGAAATGAATGGTAAGGAGGTTAGTCATGGGTGATGTGGCATGGTAAATTAATCCCTATAATCCAACCTCTTGTGACTACTGTGAGTCTTGATGAAGTCCTTGTTGTGCCAGCTTCACTCACAGCCTCACACGTGAATTCGCCTTCATGTTTTTTCTTGATAACTTTGTCTATTACTAGTGTATAAGTATCCCTGTCTTTTGAACACTTGAACTCTTTGCCAGACTGAATTTGTTTTCCGTTAAAAAGCCAATTCACCTTTGAAACATGTCTTACAGTAACCGAAAATGTTGCTTTAGAATGTTCGTCAAGTGAAATGTCATGTAAAGTACTCTCAAAAACTGAATAATCATCCGTAACTGTCTTTTCTTCTAATTTGAGTGTTTCTTCTATTAGAGATTTCTGCATTGCTTCACTCTTAATGAGAATATCAGTAGGTTGTTCCTCTGGTAATTGTCCAAAAGATACACTAGTTGTGATATCTCCTGCACCTACATCTCTGGTTTGGCTTTTTACCGTCACTGATCTGATTTCCTTTTTTTCAATGTGGACAGATTGCTTCGATTCCATTTTTGACTCGGTAGTCATCTGCATTATTTTTGTTTTAGAGTCCTGCAAGACAGTCTCTTTCTGAAAACTAACAGACTGCAAAGTGGCTGTAGCTTCTGTTTTCAGAGCAGCTACCTGAGATTTAGGTGCCAAAAAGACATCTGCACTTTCAGCTAATCGTACAGTCTCTACCATTGGTGAGAGGCTTTCTTTGGAGGCAGCCCTGCTAACTAGTAATCTCTGAGGCCTGTCAAGTTGCAATGTGCCTTGCTGTTCAGAGGTCAGAACCTGATGTTCACGGAATACAATAGAATAAAATGCAGCCTGAAGTTCATGCTTGAGATCAGCAGTCTGAGGATACTCTCCCTCAAAGGCAATTGTAATCTCAATGGGAGCATCTGCAGTCGTAATAAAATATGTGAACATAATATACTTGGGTTCCTTCTGCACTTTCACTTCCTGCACTTCAACAACTTCTAAGTGCTTAACCACATCTGCTAGGATCAATGGCTGATCTCTGGCTACAGCAGAGGCAAGCATGTTTTTCAACTGGTGTTGTACGTCTAGACTATGAGTTTTCGGTGCAGAGATAACAAAAGTAAGTTCCTTTGGAAGAACCTGGCTTTCTCTCGACTCTGAAACTAGTAGAGCCTCCGACTGCTGCTGACTAACCTCTGCAGTGGTAGACTCTGATTTTGTAATATCCTGAGATACTTCACCTCGTATAACAGGCTTCTCTTCCATTAATATGGATTGCCTAACAGACTGTCCCTCTTGAATCTGAACGGCAAAGTCTTGCTCGGTAGCCTCAAGAGAAATAGTACTTTCAGTAGAGATTTCCTTTTCTTCAACATGAACAATTTCAGTGGATATTTTAGGCTCAATTTTAGTCAAGCACGTGTGTTGTTCAATCACACCTAAATTCTCTGTATGTCTTTCCTCTAGATTTTGTCTGTCCGATACAGATATGGCATGTAAAACATTCCACTGATCCTCTTTTTGCACTATTGCACGCTGTTGCTTAATGTCACTGGCAAAGGGGGTTTCTTTCGGTAGTTGCACCGGTTCTGTGAACACTTGCAAAAGTTTCTGAGGTTTTGGTTCTTTCTTGATTTCCGATTGAAATCCTGCCACTGAAACATTAAGAGCAGTGGAATAGTCTGCAGTCAGCTCCCTTTTCTCTTCTGAAGTAACTGCATGCTTGCGGGCTTTTTCCTGTCTCAGAAATGCCATCTGCTGCTCTGGCTTCTCTACCGAGAGTACCCCCTCTTTGGATAACATGCTGTCTCTGTGAATTGCCTGTAGATGCAAGGGGGCAGGAACCTCTTTATTAGGAACTATGGAAATTGCAGTTTCTTTAGCAGAAAACTGTGTAGACGTTTCACATGTAACAGCCGTCTGCTCATCTGTTGACACTGTCTGCAAAAGAGAAGGAGATTTTCTAATTTCCGCTTGCTCAGCACTTGGCCTCTCAGTACTGAATGTACCCTCAGAGGGGAGAACTGGCTGATCTGTAAATATCTGTAAATTAAGCAGCTGTTTCTCCTCACTCTGTGGCTGAACTGAAACAGCACACTCCAAACCTGGAATTGTACTTGTTTTATCAGCTTTAAGTTCATTTCTTTCCTCAGCAACAAGAGCTGACTTTAATACCCTATCCTTAGCTAGAAATGCCACCTCTTCTTTCGGTCGGTGGATAGATAATTTCTCCTCTTTTGACAGCATTTGCTTGGTCTCACTTATTGAAAGAAAAGCTGGTTTTGAAGATTCTGTCTCCACTGATGACTGAATGGCTGAATCTAAAATGGAGATATCTGTAGCATGTCCTCCAGTAAGTGGTTGTTTTTCTGTGGAAATTGCCGAATACAATATTTTAATTCCCTCTTTAACCTGGTAGCTTTTTTCCGCCTCTGTCTGTGGTATAACCTGCGATTGCTCTTTAACAATTGCGAGGGTTGTTTCTACCTGGTGACTTATCAATTGGTGCTTGGGCTCTGGAGATGCTTTTATCTGTTGTTCTTCCTGCATAGCTAGAGACTCAGCTTTAACTATTGTTAGAGGAGTTACACTTTCTGTTATAGCGGACATACACTTTGATTGCTGCTCCTTTGCAATTTCAAGTTGGGCAAGTTCTGGACTTTTAATACGGTCAAAATGTTGCTCTTTGAAACCTTGGCTTTCTTCGACAGCAGAGGTCATTGCAGCCAGGTGCAACTGTTTTAAGGGTGTTGCCACAGCTGTTTGAGGCTTGGTTGGAGTTAAAGTTACTCTCTCCTGCATTTTGTGAGACTGCAGAACTGCAGCTTGGTGAGTTACCTGCTCTTTGTGCATGGTTGCAGAAGAAACATCTATCTCACTGAAAGTGTCTACTTGTTCACTAGCTACAGTGTGCTTATCTTCAGTGCCAATTGTATAAATCATCTGATGTCCTTCCTGCACTTGAGTTCTCGCTTGAATAGGAAGACTTACACTGTACAATCGAGATTCAGTTGCTACCTCAGTTGTGGACACTTTATAAGACTTTTGTCCCCGCGCTAACTGCTGTTGAGATTCCGAGAACCTTTTGCGAAACACAACCAATTCTGCACTGCAAGCCGCCTCTCCAAAGGAATTGGAAGCTCTGCATGTATAGAGACCACTATCCTTTTGATGTGCATCAATAATTATAAGGAAACCGGTGCCATCGGGGTCTGTGACCACACAGCAATTTGGGCTAGGTTTAATTTGATAACTACCCTTAAACCACTGAACATCTGGATGAGGAGTTCCTGTCACTTTATACTGAAATTTTACCTCACAGCCTTCAGCACACTGCACTGGCTGAATTTGTGTAGTAAAACACGGTTGTTCTCCAGGGATTTTAAACATTTGCTCAACCCACTTCTCAGCTGGAGATAAATCACCAACATCTACTTTCAGTGTGGTTGTGCAGGTAGTCTGGCCATATTTGTTACTTGCAATGCAAGTATACTCACCCTCAAATTCCTTTTTTACTTCAGTAATTATTAGACTGTATTCATTTCTTTCCTCCACAAACTTGTACACTGAGGACGAAGTGATGGATTTTCTATTATGAAACCACTGAACTTTAGGTTTTGGAAAACCAGATACAGTGACAGTAAACCTAGCTGAACTGCCAACTTTGGTGGCAGATGGAGTTAACTTGGTTACAAAATGAGGCATGTTTGTTTTCTTTTCCAAAGAACTAAAGTAAAGCTTTTGTTCTGGCTTGAGTTCAAGTGTTTTAGTTCGTTCAGATAATTGTAGAGAAGTGCTGAAGGTTTCTTCTTCTTCTTCTTCTTCTTCAGTCTTCAAAGTCAAACTAGAATACTCTGTATAAAAATAACGGAGGCAAAGATTCACCAAAATATCCACACATTAAAAATAATTCAAGCCATTATAAAAGAGGATGTAAATTCCCAACAAAGCTAAAATAATTTTCACGCATTTTTGGTTTTGTTGTAAGTTTTATTTTCATCTAACTCAACGTATACACACACACCTACTGTAAATACTCACACAAACAGTTTTATAATCAACAAAACAATAGCCTTATATTTAATTCATTTACACTTAAAATCGCCTACTTCGTCAAGTACTGCCTTAGTTTAACTAAGCAATGTACATTTGCATGCAAAAGCAGTTTTTTATCACACTACCGCTATACCTAGCAACCATGTTTTTTTTTCTTGTTTTTGTTATTTACAATTGTCTGTAACATTTATAAAAGGTCAACATATACAACACAAATAAATTACATTAAAATATGGTTTGCATGATAAATTTAGCCTTGCACATTTTTCTAGAATCTAGATAAATAAATATTACATTTAAAGTTTATATATTATTCACATTTTTTTTTATATATTAACGTTACAACATTTAACCAGTTCTGAGATGTCAGCCTGCAAATGCATTCATTGTAAAATAGAGGAAGAGAAAAGAATGCATTCATGCAATTCAGTATTAACCTACAATTGCTCATTCCTGACAATGAGCAACAGTTATAGGACATTTATTGGTGAAAATAAATAAAATTTTCTAAATCTTAATTCCTTTCTATCTCATACAATACAATGTAATTTTTTATCTGCTTTCTTGAAATTAAGTTCGACTTCATGTAGACACATTCAGAATCCACTATTCTTAAATTAGTCCATGCAAGATATTACATTACATCTGCATTCTTCTGTATGATTTGAAACATATTTCACATCGCGATAAAATCAATAAAATCGGTTTAATGAAGAGACAAAGGATTCTAATTTTAAAGCTTTAGAAGAAGCGTGAATGAATCTCAGTAAAGTGAGCTATTTAAATTGGCACAGTAATGTACTTTAATAATGTACTAACAACTTAAATGACCTTGAGTGAGGCCATTGTTTCAGTGCTGCCTGCTATATTTAGGATAATGCATTTGAATTCACCTGCATCACTTTGAACCGCATTTGTTATTAGTAAATTGAAGTGCCCTGATGCTTTCTCTTGAATAAGATACCTAGGGTTTGTCACCGGCGCACCGTCTTTGTACCATTCTGCAGTAGGATTTGGTTTTCCACTCACTAAACATTGAAACATCACAGGTGTTCCTACTGCTGCAGTGATATTTTGCAGTGGTATTATACATTTTGGTGGTGTTTCCGTAACCTGGAAATGAAAACTACACATGGTCGTTGATTTGCCTTTGAATTCTATTTTGTCTTCTTTTGAGGGCTCAGCAAAGACATCGAAATTTATGCTAACATAATGCTCTCCCTGCTCGCTGACTTCATTATCAGTCATTGCTACCAGTCTTACAGCTTTCTGAGACTCATCAGCTTCCTGCGGAAACTCAAACTCAAGCTCGATCTCCGATGGCTGGTCACCATCAAATGATGAATTTCCTACAACCAAATCGAACTTCTGTGGCTGAACTATGGCACTGCCCAGAGACACAGCAGTGAGTTCTCTCCCTCTAGCCTTTCCTGAAAAGACTTGTGGGTTCAAGACCTTAAGTGATGCCCTACAAAGTGTCTCGCCCACAACATTAATGGCTCGACATGTGTAAATGCCACTATCCTGCGGGTTGACCTTTAGGATCTTGAGGAAGTGATTGTCCCCATCAGAGCTATAAATGTACTTTTTCTTATCATGTGAGATCTTTGTATTTCCCTTAAACCATGTCACTATAGGTGAAGGGATTCCCATCAAAGAGCATTCAAACATTACAGCTGTATTATCAGGTGTCTCTATATCACATATTGGGTTGATAAAACGTGGTGGCATCTCTGTGACCTCAAATGCTATTTTATAGTCGTCATTTTCCTGAGCTATGAAATCAAAAGCGCCCTCATCATATGTACTTGGCAGAACGTCAAGAGATATTATCATGCTTTTGTTGTCAGATGTATATTCTGGTATCGTGACAATTTTGACCTGTTTCTCAAACTCTTTTACCTCATTCTCATCCAATTCAACCTCTAATAAAATCTCTTGTGGGGAGGGAGACCTTGACGGATCCTCATCTTCCTCAACATCAAATTCAATTACATGCTGATGAGTAACAGCAGGTGGTGCTAGCATTATCTTTGTCTCTTGAGACCTCACAACAACCAGAGCAACACTTTTTGCTTCACCAACATAATTAACTGCCTCACAGATATATTCGCCTTGATCGGTTTTTGCAATGTTATGAATTTCCAATGATATGTTATCACCATCTCTTTCGATTGTCGTTCTGTCATCAGGGACAAGTCTTGTTTTATTTCGGAACCATTTCACTTCAGGAGATGGCAGTCCAAAAACTTCTGCAGAGAAGCGCAATGTATCACCTTCAAAAACTCTTTTTCTGGTAAGAGGCTTAAGAAATGCTGGAGGAATTCCTTGTACCTTTTCTTGAAGGCTCCCTAAACCTAACAAATCCCGACCCTCTGGAAGAATCATAGTCTCATCAATAGTAAATACAGGAGGGGTTGTTTCAATGCCCTCATCAACTGGGGACCTTAGAAACTTAGCTGGAGAGTACAGTCGATTACTGGAGATACTTGGTGGCCTTTTGTGCTCTACTGGAGAAAACGGATACCCAGGAGGGGTTGTGGCACCACTCGGAGTCTCAGTGGAGGTGTGGAAAGATTCTGGTGATTTTGGAAATTGAGAAATTTCTGTCGATGAAGCGGGTGTGTAGAAGCGTTCAATTTCTGCTATCTCCTCACTGAATGTGCTACCCACTTCAATGGACATTTCAGACTCTGGGGACAAGGGTCTTCCCCAGTCAGACGGTGGGTTATAGAAGTCGTAAACAGCACTAAAAGTTACCTCTTCCTCTTCAAGTCTTATACCAAAAGCACCAGGTTTGACAGCTTTTTGTTGTTGCCACTGTAGACTTTCTGCTGCCATCTCACAAACAGGTTCTTTTTTGGCACGCTCACACTTCTGTTTTACCATAACAGATTTTGCTATTTCTGGTACATTTCTTTGAGTCCCAGCATCTTCTTGTGTGCCACTCTGGCTTGATTCAATATTTGACGGTTTATAGTATTTTTCGCTTTCACTGATTGGTTCAGTTCCTGATTGTGCAGATAGCTCTACTTCATTTGGCTTGATTATCAGGGGGACATGTTGAGTGGAAAAAGCACTGCTATCCATCTCAAGATGACTACCACCTGGTCTAGCAAAGGCCCCTACTTTCCCCTTTTTTATTACATTCTCTACTTGATTACTTTTTATTTCAGGACAACTAAAACTATCTTTTATGTTTCTTATTTGTTCAGGTAATATTGCCTGGGGTCTGATTAAAGTTGGGGACTGTTGGACTTCAGTGACATGTGCAAGGGGGACGAAATGATGCAAATCACCAGTGTCTGGTTTGCCATCCAATGGTGTATCATCAATTGGCGGTCCAATACTTTTTGTAATAAAAGTTTCTGTTTCTAAAGAAGTACTTTCTAATGGGGAGTTTTTGCAGGTAATTAATGAAGTAATCATATATCCAGTATTATTTGAGGAACTTAGTTCTTCTTTATGCGGTTGGATCTGAAATTCTGGAATTTCCTCCACTGGGTAATATGACTTTACCTGTGAGTCTACTGTTATATCATCTGACTGTCCTGTGAAAGATTCTGCTGTCTCAAATGCCTGTTTTAATTTTGACACATTAACTTCTGCCCTTGATGAGAGCAAACCACATCCAGTTATAAAAGGCCCACCTGACTGAGCAGCTGGTTTATTTTTGTCTGCACCTTTCTGTTGAATAGTAGATGCATCAGAAACGGCAATAAAATGGCTTATGGGAGACCCTGTGCTTTCTTTAGTTGGAACAGGTCTATAAACCTGAAAGGCACCTTCCTGACCCTTAGTAGACAATTCTTTGAATGCTACAGAAGTCCCTACTAATGTTTTGGGCCTAACTGCAGGAGTAATGGTACTTGAGAATCCAGTAGAACTTGGCTGCTCCAGTATTTCTGAGCTAGGAAGGGCCCCAGTGTTGCCCCATTTTGTGGAATTTAAAAATACAGAAGCTACACTTTGAACTTGACCAAACCTGTTTGTGGCAGTACATGTATATGTCCCTGTATCAGAGTATAAAAAATTATGAATGTGAAGCTTATACATTTTGTCATGCTCTTCAAAGTCATATCTGCCAGTGCTGAGGTCAAGAGTAAGATCATCATGCAGCCATGTGACAGTCGGTGCAGGTTCACCAGATATTATACATTCAAGCATGACGGACTGACCCTCATCACAGCTATTGTCCTCTAGCTGTTTAAAAATATGGGGTGCCTCGCCAAGATCATCAAAAGAAAATGTGAACTTGTGCTTCAAAGATTGAGAAGTTCCCTCGTCTGGTGGAGGCTCAGTGGTCTTGGTAATGGGCTCGAATATGTCCTCGGTTGTATCTAGCACTGGTGTTGGGGCAGTTATCCTGATTTCTACTGGAGAAGAGTGCCTATATGAATCAGAGGAGCAAGGAACATAGATAACTTGTTGAGGTACTTGCAATGAGAACTCTCTGTCTGACCTAACTTTCATCAGTGACTCAAGTTCTTCATTGATTGTTTGTTCTTCAGCCAAAACTAATTCTTTGGTCACCTGAACTTCTTGAGGAGTCTCAGACCAAACCTTGTGTTCATCATCAGTTACTTCCAGCATGCAAGAGATACTGGCTTTTCCATGTTTGTTTGAAAGGTTACACGTAAAGGTGCCTTGATGGTCTTTAGTTGGATAGTAAATTGTTAATGTTGATGATTTTTCTCGTGTTCGTACATCAAAGTCTGGATCACTTATTATAGCCTGTCCATCTTTACACCAACAAACTGCTGGCTTTGGGTCTCCATGAAACTGGCACTGTAGATCAGTCATTTCTCCTCTTCTAACTTTTATATTTGGCAGTAAAGTTGTAAGAAAAACTGGTGCACCCAATTTTATTGGTTTATCTTGAACAGTCATAGGTTCTTGCTTTAAAAGTAACATTTGTTGCTCTGTCTTGCTGCAGACCTCTGTGTCCTTTGCAGCACCCTGATAACCTTTAATTTTCTGATTTATCTGGCTTTTAGTTAGCTGCTCGTTGTTATCCTGGGGCAAATCTTTAGGATAAGTTGTATTAGTAGTGGTTTGATCTCCTTCAAACAAAACTTTCGATGACATTCCATTATAAGCAGGATCTCTTACATGCACAATAGTGGGTTCTAAGCCTTCATCAGTTTTTTGAGTCAGTGATACAGTGGGAGTCCAGTCAGGGTCCAGCTCAACACTTTCCTCCTGCTCAGTTAGAATGTCTTGTTGCCATTTTTTAATACGTGTAGCTAAAGCCTCCTCTTCACTGACAAGATAGTCACTTTCAGTTTGTAACTTTTTACTATCCTGGTGAGAAACACTCTGAAATTGCATTTGCATTTTACTCTTACCCTGCCCATAGTCCTCAGTGGAATCATCAGTATAGAACATTTCCTTTGTTCTTGGTGGCAATGACTGACTGATTTTGGACGACTCCACATCATTCTTTGCAGTTGTATCCTCAGCATTCCCAACCAAACTCACCCAATCTGGCTCCACAGCAATGACATGGTCTTGTTCGCTCAAAACATCATGCTGCCATTTCATTATCCTTTGAGTCAAAGCCTCCTCCTCACTCTCATAGCGCTCACTCTTACATTTCAGCTCGTTAATTCTCTCGCGTGATAAATTCGACTCTCTTCGTGGTCCATGTTCATACGTGGGCTTTTCTTGTGATGATCTGGAAACTTTTGTAAATGAAGGCTCCCTCTGGGGATCCACTGAAGGACCTTTTTTGTATTTTTCACCTTCGGATCTGTGAAAATGCAATGCTCTTTCTGTATCTGCATGACTCTGATTCCATTTCCTTTGAACTGGTTGGACTATGGGCTCCTCTTCACTTGCCATGAGGTCACTCTGACTTTTAAATGTCAATTGGTCTTGCACCAAAAACGGTTCAGTATGTCTTTCATGCTCACTTAAAGCCTTTTCTTTGGCTGAAGGCTCTAAAAATGATGGAACTCTATCAGTTAATGTTGAAGGTTCCGTCCTGTGAATTCCATATTCAGCTTTAGGAACACAAGATTCTCCATCTATGGACCACTCTTGTGTAGGACCCTTTGCTTGATCTTGTTGCCATTTCATGACTTCTTGTGTTAAAGTCTCTCTTTCATCCGCCAAGAGAACACTTCCACTTTTCATCTCAGACATTTTAGCTGGTGACAAATGCTTTTCACATTGTGATACTTGCTCTAGTTTGAGCGTTTCTTTGACTGAGGACCTCACATTTGTGATTGAAGAATCTGATACCAACTCACTTGATCTGTGATGCTCATCTGGGGTTTGTTCTGTAGCTAAAGATATTGAAGGACTTGTGAAAGATGAATCCTCTTTATCACCCGGTTGATGCAAATGAGTATTTTCTTTAGACCACTCAACCTCCTCATAACCCTGTTGCCAAGCTATTTGTTGGGCCAAGGGCACATCCTCACTTAATAATACCTCGGTTTTTCTATACGCACCTGCTTTCTGTTGTGCTTCACATTCAGTTACATTCTCATTTTTATGAGAAGTCAAATTTGATGTTAAGAATTTTTGAGTTACAACTTGTGGTTTGCTAAGCACTTTGTCTTCACATTTATGAAGAATGGAGCCTTTTGCTTCAGACCTTTCAGCAGTATCTGCTACTATTTCATCTGACTGTACACCTTCCTGCCATTGTCGAATGCGTTTAGCCAAAAATTGCTCTTCAGTCTCTAAACACTCACTTTCTAAGTTTTTCTCAAAGACATTTTCTATAGACATTGTTCTTGGTTGTAACTGCTGGATAGGAACAAGTTTACCACCGTTTGGTGGAACACTACTTACGCTAAATGTTTCTTTTACAGTCAGTGGTTTGCTACTGGATGTTTCTTTAGATCTGGTCTCCTCATCTGAAGTTTTTATATATTTAGGAATGTTTTGAGAAGCTTCACCTGCCTCAAGCCATTGCAGCACAAAAGGTTCTTTTGCCTTGGCTTCCTCTTCCCATTGCCCAAAAATACTGTCTGTACCAACTGAAATGTTATATTTACCTCCTTTGTTGTCTCTTCTTTTAAAATTGCTTTTTCATTCATTTTGATTTCAGATATGCCAGACAGGTTAGCTTCCTTAGTTCTGATATCTTTTAACGGGAGCTCACCTCTCATTATTTGTATTGCCCTGGATCTAGACTGTGGTTCAAAAGAGTGCTTTACCCTTGATTGCGTGGGCTCTGATTGTGTCCCAAGTCCACTAATTCTCTCCAACCTTCCCAGGAAATCTGTTGAACGTCTATTCAAGGCCCCCTCACCTTGGTCACTATGACGAGCATGCTGTAAGTCTGACAATGGACATGGCTTTACCCTATGCTGTTCTGCCAATTCTGAGAAACTAGTCTCACTCGTGACTGATTCAAAGTCAAATTCAGTTGAGGACATTGTTGATACCGAAAGCCTCTTTTTCTTTTTAACAGCTTTTTGTAAAAGATTAAGCTTTGCTCTAACCTCTCCATGAAGACTATCCGTGTCACTAAATCTATCACTACACCGATCACTGCATCTATCGCTAAACCTATCGCTGAACCTGTCACTGTACCTGTCACGACCAGAAAACCTGTCACAGTAAATGTCACTGTACCGATCACTAAATCGCTCGGGTCTTTCGAACATAGGCGGTGGAGAACGAGCACGTTCTGAAACAGTTTCAAGCTTACTGTCTTTTTCAGGCGCTCTCGAAGGAGATGAAGTCCTAAAATACATTGTGCGGAATAAAGAACTCTTGTGTCTGTGACGGCCCCTTGATTGCCCTTTAGTCATTTTATCAAATGGCGATCCGACACATCTTAGATCTACTCGAAACTTTCTTTCTTTTGTTTGATCAAGAGAATCTAAGCTTGAACAGGATTTATCAGAACGTCTAGAAAGACTAAAAGTGTTTGCCTCTTGTTCCTCCCTTAAAGACACGAGCAGAGATGCTGTAGATTCTGCAGACCCCTCCGTGTTAAAAGCCATGACTTTGTAGCTCCCTGAATCTTTCTCCTTAATGTTACTTATGGTTAAAATTGTTAAATGCACATGCATTTTACTCGCTGTTTGTATACGGCGACGGTGGTCCTTTTGAATTTGCTTGTTATTATGAAACCATAATATTGTAGGAGGCGGTCTCGCAACTAGTTTGCATCGAAAAGTTGTTGCTTCCCCCTCCAAAACAGATCGATACTTTAACTTTTTAACAATAGAAGGCTTAATATTTTCAGTCCCTTCCTCCGTGACTAAACCAACATCTAAAACTTCTTCAGGATCTGATACAGCACCATGTGACTCTCTTCCTTTTCCGAAGCATTCAGTTCCCTTGTTGAAAATCAATTCTGAAATAGAAGGGAGACAAATTTCAGCAACAATGCCCAGCTTGCTAAAACAACTAAAATGTATTTTAAATGTAATATATAATATTAATAGAATTATTAAATGCATGCATCAAAAACACAAAGCCATAAAAAAACTAAAAAAAAAACAAATTCACTCACCATATTTGTTCGAATAAACGCAAGACTCGATTCTTTATTAAAGATTCTGACTCGAAAATGGCCTGGTGTTTTGTTCCTTCTTCTGTGTCCTTCTTCGAGGCATAAATTTCTTTTCAAAGCATTAAAATATCCAAATATATTCGGATTATCTGAAATAAGTTTATTTAAGAAATGGACCTGTATATATCCTAAAATATTCCTTACCTGACTTGCAGAAAAGATGAATAAACGCCCTTTCTAATCCTTAGATTGACGGATGAAAACGTTTAGAGAAAAATGTTTCTCTATTACATGAAAAGATAATAAATCGTTAAGGCAGATCTATATTTGTATTAGAAGGCGTTTATTCGAACTAATATAGTTTAGAGGTATAACCATGTTATTTATGAAGCAAACAACATTAATCACATACCACTGTCTGCAAGCCAGTCTAAGAAATATTTGCAGTGGAAAGTTCCAGATGCAGGAAACATATAAAACTATTAAAAGATATGGCTACTTCCATATCATTTAAAAGTTTGTTTCCTGTGGTCTGGAAGACTTAGAAGATACATATCCTGCAAATCCTTTTTTTCTTTCTTCATGCTTTTTAAGATTCAGATGCAAACCCCTACATTTCCCAAAATGCTGTACAGCAAACATTTTATCACTCAAACTGCTTGCTATTTTTAAATATCATAAGACAAAAAAATGAGCAAAATTCAAATGTTCTCTTCAAGAAGATCTGAAAGTGTTTTCATCCAAAATATCCATGCAGTTTACAATCATCACCAAATAGTTCTGTTGAATATTATACATCCAATACTCAAAGAAAGAGGGGGAAAAAACATTAATTGCAACATGATAATGTAGAGAAGTCTTACCTTTGCTGACTTCTTCCATTTTTATTTCGATTTCCTCACGCTTGGTAACTGCAAAACAAGAATTTGAGGGAACTTGATGTTAGAAAAATTTTAAATATCAAGATATGAGAATCTGTCAAAGGAAATTTCATTGAAGATTCTCAACACAAATTCTTATATTCTGTTTGTTTTGGTAAAACTGAAACTTATGAAGATGAAAAATGAGAAAAAGCATGCATTTGCCGAGATGACACTGAGGCAAGTACAAAAACTTTTCGCGAAATTGCAAAGATTAAATATCACTTGTGGTTTCCAGATTTAAGGCAGAACCCCAGAACCACCTTGTGACATTACACATGTTGGAAAATCCATGATTATGTTTAACATTTGAGGTTTTAACAAAGCAGAACTGTTATTTGTTTGGGATTTCTTGATACCCACAGCAGTGCAAAGGTGCTTTATACTTGTCACATGTACATTTACAGCACAGTGAAATTCTTTTTTCGGGTATCCCAGCAATGTAAGCTGGGGTCAGAGCGCAGGGTCAATCATGATACAGAGCACCTGGAGCACAGATGGTTAAGGCTCCAAGAGTGGCAGCTTGGTGATACCGGGCTTGAACCCCCAACCAGTAACCCAGAGCCTCAACCACTGAGCTACCACCTCCCACCTCAAAGTGTGGTGCAAAGACTTGGCCATGTTTCTTTTGGACATTAAACTTGAATGAATTTCGCATGAGTGGTCAATTTTTTTGTGTTAGACATTCTTTGGAAAAATGGTATTTTCAAAGATCATTTCAATTAGCAAAAAAAAGAATTAAGAGAAATGGATGAAGCTGGTATGAAGTAATGAAGCTAAGATAAGAAACATGAAATGTATATACAAAAGTATAAAAGTCAAACTAAGAAAGATTATCCAGTTTGGAGATGAACACAAAATGGCAGATGATATGAATATTTCTTGGATGGTGATTTGGGATGATGTGATTACATTGTAAAAATCCACCTTCAATGTTGAGCTGTATAGATGTTGTCTGGGTCTTTCCATCTTTATTTTTTACCACACAGTGGTAGATTCCTTGGTCTTCTGGCTGGATATCATATATCAAGAGCGATAAAAGACTTTCACTTTGTTCAAATTGAATCCTTTCTGTAGTGGTCAGTCTTTTACCATTGTGACACCACACAGCATTGGAAAGTATCTGGGGATTAATGCTGCAAACAAATTTGGCCACTTCATTTTTCTTAACATTTAAATTATTTAATTTGTGGTACTTAAGTTGGCATTTTCTCACAGAGGACTCCTCCGAAGCAATTTTTTCAACTTCAGGACTTGGTACTTCAGTACTGAAAAGCGTTGCTGGAGACTCTGCTATGGACCGCACAGTAGTTGTTGACTGTATAGCTTTTAAAGATGGATCATGTATTTCTTGGTAGTCTGGTGAGGTACCCGGGTAAAGAGAAAGTGAAGGATATTGGTACTTTATTTGAGGATCTTGATATTGAATATTGCATCTCATCCTTTCCTTTTGCATTTGAGATGTTGTGGAATCGGGTAAAGAGGCTTCTCTTTGAAAGCTGGACCTTTCAGAGAAGGCTGATGGCTGTGGGACTTCAACTGATTTTGGACTAATCTCTGAAGAGTGACCATACATTGTTTCAGAGACAAAAGTTTTATCTGACAACATTTGAACTTGTTCATCTTCTAAAGGTACATGTCCTTGGTTTCTTCTTAAATCTGTGAGTGGAACGAGATTTTGAAATCTGACTTCATGAGGATCGGTTATGCTCTCACTTGGCTTTTGGAAAGACATAGAGGGTTCCTGAATCTCATCATCACCTACCACTGATTTTGACCATACAGCAGTAGATTTCTCATGTTTTGCTTCAATAAGAGGAGAAACACTTGGTAGGTTTTCCAAAATGTGTTGGTCTCTTGAAAGAGTTATGTCAGTGGTTTTTGCATGTATAGTGGAGTCTGAGGAAGTTGAGGAACTTGGCTTTCCAGACAAGGCTGATTTTTGCTGAACGACAACATCGACTGCAACGAATTTCGACCATGCATTTAAAGGTATCTCATCTGTGGCCTCAAGAACAAGAAGATTACTTGCCAATGGCTGGACTTGTTCAGTCTTTATTAGAGAGTCATGCTCTGTTTGTTTATGGAAATCAGACCTTTGAGTTTGCAGAGTGGCCATTTTTCTCAAAGAAGATTTAAAAGTAGCCACATCTTCAGATTTTACTGAAGTTTTTTCCACAGGGGATGTGGTGCTTTGTTTATGCACAGGGATATCAGATCTTCCTTCTTGTATAGATGCTCTGGCTATAAAGGTCGGATCTGATAAATAAAATTCTTCCTGAGAAGAAACAATATTCTTACTTGATTTTTCTAAAGGTGTTGAAAGTTTTGGAACCTGACCAAAATGTACATCTGAAATAAGACAACTGTGCTGTTTATTTCCATCAATCTCTCCCTCTTGTGGCAGTCCTTGATCTTGTTTAGCCTCCATAACCAATTGCATTTGGTCTTGTCGTGAAATCATGCTTCGATCATGAATGACATCTTCATGAGAGACAACAGCAATGTTCTTATTTGACCTGTGAGACAGAGTTAATGATTTCTGAATGCAAACTCCTTTCACAATAGGAGATTGTTTGAGTGGCATATCAAAGATGAAAGAATCACTTGGCAGATTTTGGTCTTGCTGGACCTCCAGACCTTGATCTTTTTGCTTAGTATATACAGTAGAGACAGGTAATGCTATTTGAAGTGGGTCAGTAATTCTCTCACTTTGCTGTCTGGAAGACATTGATTTTTGGCGAAAATCAACACATTTTGGAATTGCTTCTGTTGCTCTCTCAGGGGTGAATGCAAATGGTACAATGTTACTTGGTAGTTCTTGATATTGTTGAGCTTGTAGATCTTGTTGTGCCTGTAGTAAATCACCATGGCTAATTTCATCCTTTCCTTGAAAGGTGTATGACTTCAAAAAAGGTTCATCTGCTTCTGGTTCAGCACTAGCCAATTCAGAGCTAATTCCTCCTGTCAATAAAGAAATTTCAGCACTTTCTTTCGGTATGTATTTTTCTATATACATTGTGGATGTAGTAAAACCAGGATCTTCAAAATATGGTTTAGGTTTTTCAGTACATCCTGCAGCAGATGTAAATACTTTTGTAGAAATCTTGGGTGATTGCTGTGTTTGTGCTTGATCGAGTAAAATCTGTGATTGTTTTAAAAATATATCCGATGTCTTTGTGACTATACTGGGATCAGAAAAAGGGACTTCTTCATGGCTACCAATAATAATGCTCTTACTTGACTTTCCATAAGAGTCTGATGATTCTGTAAAGTCACCACCTTTTGCATCAGCTTTTGAAAAAGAAAAAGATGTCTCGTTCTCTTTTTGATAGATAAGAGGTTTCTGTGACAAGTTCTGTGCATCTAAAGATAAAGCTTGCTCACTTGATAACATCATGTCTGTAGTATTACTACTAGGAGCAGTTGGCATTGTAAAATCTTCATAAACTTTTGTAGCAGTTTGTTTGCTTGAAGATTTCTCAGGTGAGGTTTCAGAGAAAAAAGAATACATTGAAAGCTTTTGCTCTTCACGGCCTTCCAAATCTTGTGACTGTTTCCTTATTTCTGTTTCACTAAGTACTGTGGGGTCTGCCATACATAAGTAATCACCCATTCTTTCATGTGGCTTTTTAGCTGGACTAGACAGTTGCTGAATCTCCACATTGCTAATAGATTGTGATGTCATTGAAGATCGATCAGGTGTAGTTCCAGCAGAAAACAAACTATCACTTGGCAGAACAAGTTCTTGTTTATCCACTGCCCCTTCGTGTAGAGTAGGTTTTAATCTTTCAAACAGTTGTTTTTGAAGACTGGTTGTTTTTGTAAGGGATTTTTCAGACCGTGACATACTCTCATTAGCACGATCTTTAGAGGTTTCATCTGATCGATACAAAGAAATACGTTAGGCAAGTAGATAAGGAATGCTACAGTAATGCTAATTGGTGGAACTACAGTACAGTTTGCAACAATAGTGTATAAGAAGAGTGGATTACAAACGTGTTTTTGCTAAGTAGCCTTTATAATGTCACCACAAGCTCAGGTTTAATTTTGTGCTGTTAGTAAGAGTGATTGAAAAGTCTCACTGTGGACAATCTGTGACAAGCTTCAGTTGAGGGAAAAGGTGCGCTTACAGTTAATCAGAGTGCGTTATTGGAACACAAGAGTCTCATCTTATGTATATTACCTTCCATGGGGACTGTAAGGGTTGCTGTACAAACAGCCTCTCCAGCAGAATTGGTTGCTTTGCAAGTGTACTCTCCAGCATGCTCAGAGAAAGTATCAACTATGATTAGTGTAGCAATGCTCGTCATTTCATCATAATGGAAGACAATATTTTTATTTGATTTGACAGGTTCCTGACCATGAAACCAACTTATATCTGGTTTTGGAATGCCAGAGACACAAGCGTAAAATCTGGCCACTTCCCCATGAGGCACAGTGCAGCTTACAAGAGGTTGAACAAAAGTGGGCTTCTGATCAACCGGTTCCTTCGTTACACTCTTAAAGCTTGAAGAGAGACTGGACAAGGCATGCCACTGAGAGTCCTGAGATGTTATGTCAGTAATTTGTTTTTTCCCTGTGAGGAGGCATTGATTTGTCTTTAGCCATTTGATTTACCAAACATTTTTTCCAAAATCAAGATTTTCTAGGTGTTCAAAACTCCAACTAGTACAGGTCCAAAACCAATAGCAACACCCAATGCACTTGTAATCATTTGCAAATAATAAATAGTTACCCAATCACATTCATTAGCAGATGCATGAATGCAGTAAAATGAACATTCTATAATAAAGTATGTTAAACTCACCCTCCAGTTGAAGTACAGCGGAGCAGGAAACCATTCCAGCAGAATTACGAGCAACACATGTGTACTCTCCTTCATCCTCAGGATAAACTCTGGCAATCTCTAGCTGGCAGCTGTCATCAAACTGAGACATTCTGAAGAAGTTTGACTGTTTGATCTCTTTGTCTTTGCAGAACCAGGTAATTGTCAGATCTAGAAACAGTAGCAAACAGCAATTTCTTTACTGACTTTGTCTTTTGTGTGCACATAGAACATAAACCAAGGGAGATGTAGTCGGAGAGTCTGTCAGCATATCAGGTGCTTACCTTCTCCAGACACGCGACACTGAAACCTGGCAGATGCTCCTTCAGTGGCAGATGCGTGTTGTATTGGGGATATAATCACAGGTGGGGATAAAGGTGCACCGGTGTCAGGTGAAACAACCTCAGGCACTATGTGAGAATATGGAGAATATGCGTTAATAATAATAGTAATAATAATTATAGTCATTTGGTGGAGCTCAATCAAAAGCATTTTGAAGTTTACCTTCAACGTTCAGTGAGGCAGAGCTGGTGGCCTGGCCATAGTCATTTTTTGCCTCACAGTTGTACAAAGCTGCGTCCTCTGGGAAAACTTCAATGAGTAGAAGAGTGTGTTCGTTTCCTTCTCTCTGGAACTTGCACTTGAATCCAGGAGATAATGCCTTCGAGTTCTTGTACCAGGAGACCTGGGGCTGAGGGATGCCGGTCACTTCCACTGAGAAGCGTGCAGGTTTACCAGCCTCGACAGACAAAGGCTCCATATGCCTGATGATCTGAGGAGGCTCGGGAACTGGGGACAAGCAAATAAAGTCTAATGAGAAGGAGCAAAGTCACATAGTATAAAATCTGGCTGTGACATACATATGTACTGCGGGGACAAAAAAGGATTCAAATAAGTGTCATTATTGTGATGATTGCTATGTTTTAGCAGGCAATTCTTTTAATTCTAACTGATGCTTTGTGTAGCCTCTCATTTTAAGATCTGTCCAGGGTACTGTTAAAACCTGGAAGTTTTAGTAGTGGTGAACTGATGGAAGAAATGAAACAGATTGATTAATGTAATTATTTTATTTGTATTTAATATTCCATTAATCGACAGATTGCAAACTATAATTACTTTTTCCTATGGTTCTCCCTGTGCATATAAATATCCATTACCCATGGTTTAATTTTTGCTATTTCAGTGGAGAGTAGTTAACTGATTAAATAAACACATCGAATGAAAAGTTAGAACACAGAAACAACACTTACTGTTCACATGTAGTGTCACTACACTTCTGTTCTTCCCAGCAATGAAAGTATATTCTCCAGCATCAGTCCTCAGAGTTTCGGTGATTGTCAAACGATGGATTTTCCTGATGGACACATAGCTATAACGCTTATCAAGCGTGAACTGAATTTCAGCACCATTCCTGAGCCAGCGTCCTTCAATGTCATCCTCATTAACCTCAAATTCCAGTGTAGCTCTTTGCTGCTCAAGCACCTGAAAAAAAAAAGAGATTTACTGTGAGCGTTAACAGTTATGACCATTAGTAACCATTGTATATGGCAACATTATGGTTCCAGTCGCAAGATATCGAAAGAGTTTGCGTGTAAATAAGTACCGTTACTTCCTTCTCGACAGGTTCGCTAATGCGGACATCTTTGCCCTCGACTGTGAGATGAGCTTTGGATATGCTTGACCCAGCAACCACTGAGTATTCCCCAGCATCAGACATTCGAACAGTCTGTATTAATAAGCGCTGAATGTATTTGTCTGTAGTAACTTTGAACCTGCAGGGTTTAATACAAAATTAAATCAGAAATCTTGACTCATCAAACGCAATTGTAATATCAAATGACTTAAAAACTCTGCTTAGTAAAAGCTATTACCTTTCGGATAGCTCAAACTCCTGCCCGTTTTTCATCCATGTGACTTGAACATTGGGTTCGGAGAGCTCACATTCGAAGATGGCTTTTTTCTTCTCAGTCACCTTGATATCTTTGATGTGTTTTGTAAACTCGATGACACGAGCTAGAGATTAGAAAAGGAGGACCAAGTTAAGTGCCTAGAGAATGGACTGAAATACAAATCGCTGTTAAGGGATGAAGTAAGAACTTACCTTCGACAAACAGCTTTGCTGATGTTTGAGCAGATCCTGCAACAAACTTGTACTCTGCACTATCCCCAAAGTGCACATTACGGATAGTGAGCGAGTGTGTGAGCTGTCTCGAACGAGTCTGGCACCTGTCGGTGGATCTAATCTCTACACCATTCTTCAGCCATTTGTAGGTAATACCCTCATAATTAACGGTCACTTCGAATGTAATGGTGTCTTTCTCTTGAGCATTGAGGTCTTTGAGCATGGAGGTAATGAGTATAGCTTTAAAAAGAAACAAGAACAGAAATCTTAACTTTTTACATCAAAATGTATGGGTTATTTTGCATTCTTACATTTTTTCATGAACCTGTTTATGATGAGATTTTATACTTATTTCAATTTTGATATATAATCTAATAAATTATTACTTCATTCTGTTAAGTCTGAGGTGACAATATCATTGCATGGGTTGCCAGTCCATAGCAAAACATTCACACCTATGAGCAGTTTGGACTAGCCCATCTTCTTAGTCTTTTAAGATTTGGTACAAGACAAGACAACCTGCAAATTCACGTTAATGGGGGAACTTGCAAAACATCAGTAACCTGAGTTCAGGCTCAAACTGAAAACCTTTACAGCCCTGTGCCACATCATGAATTCATATTTAGTTGTATTTTAATATACAGTGGTCCCCCAGAACTCGTGGGAGTTACGTTCTAAAAGTTCGGAAAATCCGTGGATTTTGGACGCACCCCCGCAGCCCCTATGGTACCTTGGTGAATTTCATTTCGACATTACGCCAGTAATTTGGTTCCTTTTTTTATGCAGACTAAACAGAAAATGTGAAGTAATGGACATAAATGCTTTATTTATCACTTAAAATGAATAATACAATAATGTGGTTAAACAAATTTTAATGAAATTTGTTAGTGAAAACATAGTTTAAAATGTTGTTCCTAACATTCTTGAACATTCGGTCCCACTTTGGATTCTCGCGAATTTTAAGATAATCCGCAACTTGCTGTTAGTCAGGTTCCAAATGAGAACCCTCAAATTTTCCGAGCCGCAAGTTCACAACCCGCAAATTATCCTGGGTTGACTGTAGTAGAAAGGAATAAGAAAAGAAATGTTTGAAAAACTTACGGCTGACAGTCAGAGTGGCTGAGACTTTGTCATTTCCACAGACAAATGTGTATTCCGCACCATCATCTCTGCTGGTATTCATGATCTTCAGTTGATGCAGTTTGCCCTGCACCACTATTCTGAACTTTTCGCTCATTTCGATCTCAACTCCATTTTTCAGCCAGGTGGACGGGACGTTAAAGTGTGAAACTTCACATTCAAAAGTGGCCATTTGAGTCTCTGGAATCTCAATATTCTTCATGGGTTTTGTGACCCTCAAAGCTAAAAAAAAAAAAATGCAACAAATTAGCCGTGCACTTAGATGCGTTAAAATGCTATTTGAAACATTTACAATATACTTACACTCAACATGTAAATATGCACTGCACTGCACGTGTCCCACGACAGCCGTGTATTCTCCATCCATGCTTTCCTCAACATTGGAAATAACCAGCTTGTGAGCTTTGCGCTCCGAAAGGATCTGGATATTTGCACTTGGCTGTAGCTCATGGTTCTTGAACATCCATTTGACTGGGACATTATCATGGGATACACTTAACTCAAAGGAAGCAGTAGAATTTAGCAGCGCAGTCACATCTTTTGGCTTTTTCACAATTTTAATTGCTGAAAAAAATATAATTAAACAATGGGTTTAAAAACAGGCAGGTTCCTATCCACAGAAAAACACAATGTAAAGTAAAGTCAACTTTAGGACTTACTCTCAACATTAAGTCTTGCATTAGCAGTGAGTTTTCCAAGTTTGAATCCATAAACAGATTCATCCTGGGTATTACAATTCTTTATTTTCAGGGTGTGAACCAAACCGTCCACTGTGATTTCATATTTATCGCTCGGAAGAATTTCAACTCCGTTCTTGATCCACTGGGACCCTTTCACGTCCAAATGAGTGAGTTCAATACTGAACACGGCCTCTTGAGTCTCAATGACTGTTTGATTCTTTAGCGTCTTCTTGACCTTCACAGCTGTTAAAAAACATAAGAATGTATTTATAATGATTGATATAATTTGAAATACTGCAAGTTTGTAAAATTAATAAATAAAATAAAATAAATATATACCTTCAACTTTTAGGTTAGCTGAGGTCTTCGAGTTTGCCACCTGGTATGTGTACTCTCCAATATCTTGCGGTCTTGAGATGGCAATGACTAACCGTCGTACAACACCAATCTCTTCACTTATGACATTATCACTGAAATCAACATGGTGTCCATCCTTAATCCACTTTCCTTCAGCAGATGCGCTGGCAACTTCACACTCAAGCACAGCTGTCTGGGATTCTGCCACAGTTACATCCTGTAGTGGTTTGTTTATAGCACCACCTAGTGGGACAGAATAAAGCATAATGTTATTGACTGAACCTTTATACTAGGTATGTGTATCTCCATAAATGGGGCAGATGTGATTCGCATCTCGATGCATAGCCAACGATACAATAAATTATTTAAACATATGAAGCATCCGATTTCAATTTGTATCTCATTATCAACTGTTTTTTTTATGCTACCATCTTTCCTACTCTATAAAAATGCCTGAGTCTGGAAGTAAATAGATGTTGGTCCTAGTTAACTGAAGTGTAACAATGTCTCACCTGACACTGTAAGTGTGGCACTTGAAGTCTTTTCACCAGCTGCAAACACATACTGGCCCTCTTCATCTTTCATGGCGTTGAGAACAATGAGACTGTACTTTGTGCCCTTGGAATCAATTTTGTACCTGGGACCAGCCTTCAGAGATTGACCCTTAAAAGTCCAGAAAGCATCAATGCCAGTATGAGACAGCTCAACCTCAAAAGTGACATTTTGGGTCTCGGTGCACACACGGTCCTGCATGTGCTTTACAATGCTGACCTCTGAAAGAAGCAGAGTTAAATCTATTAAAGTAGCCGCATACTGGTACATTGCAATCGTCACTGGAAATTATAAAGTATTGCTGTGTATTAGGTAATTAAAAAAAAAACTTACTCTCAACAGTGAGCTTGCATGATGAATCAACTCTGCCAACAACCAGTTTATATTGTCCTTCATCAGAAGCATATGCCCTGTTCAGTACCAGTCGCTGTTTGGAGCCCTTGGCCACAATTTGGACTCTTTCGCTAGCAGTCAAAAGTTTGTCATTATGGTACCATTTCACTGAGCTCACATCGGCAGCTGAGATTTTGGCTTCTAGCACAGCCTTCGTGCCTTCAATTGTGCTAACATCCTTTAGAGGTGTTACAATGCCGATTGCTAAAATGGATCAAAAGAAATTATTAAATATTAAGCAATGAAAACATTTTAGAGAACATTTTGCAGGAAGTTAAAATTAAAAAAAAAAGATTCTTCTTTAACTCAAATGTATGTTTTCATCATTTCTAATTCATGCATCCTTTAGTACTTCTCTATGGGCTAATCTGTTATACAGTTAATAACTCTGGGAATTGTCAAGTCAATGCTTCAGTGAGCGAGGACTTTTCTAGAGAAATTAATTTCAAAGTTATGTTTAAGTATCTGGAAATTTCTCATTTGACATGTTTTCCACCACTCTTTGTTTCTTTCGTTTTATTTTTGATCAGTGGAAAGAGCAAAGGAATGTTTGGAAGTCCTAAGAGGTCATGAAAAATGTTTTTCTTTTTTTGTTTAACAACATCATTTTCTCACCATAAACAAAGTTGTTTTCTTGTGGACTAGACATAACAATAGTTGTTTTCTCATGATCTCAACATGACAAACGTTTTCTCGTTATTATGACCTGGTTTTCTAATGATCTCAATGTTAAAACCCTTTTTCTTATGACAAATATATATTGTGAGAAAGTCTTGGGCCTTGTGAATGTTTCTGGTGTATAGCAAACCAGACAACCCCCTTCTCATGTGTTGGACAGACCGACACAGAGCTATTTTAGTTTGAGTAAGTCCCTGATCAAAGAAAAAACTAATGATTTTGTGATAATGCTGCCTCTAGAAGATGCTCTTATACCGAATACACAGAAAAATTAAGTACTGATCATGTGGAAACAAGAAAGAAAAATATACTATAATGCATGGCCTCTTATGATTTCCAAAGGAAACAAAAAAACACCCCATGTGGTAAATAAAACTCAAATTGAGAACTGGTGTACAAGCAGAACCTTACTTTGAACGGTTAGTTTTCCTGAAGTGGAAATGAAATGAGCGGGGACGTTAAAGGCGTACATTCCAGCGTCCTCTTTGGTGGCGTTTTCAATAAGGAGCTTGTGTACCAGTTTGTCGATAACAATGTGAATTCTATCAGTGGCAGAGATCGGTTGACCATTCTTTGACCAAGTGCCCTCCACATTCTCCTGAGAGAATCGCACTTCCAGCTGAGCAATATCACCTTCGCAGACGGTTATGTCAGAAAGACCTTGCATCATTGTAACTGGTCGCACTGTAGGAAGAAGAGATATGGGGTAGGATAAGACCATCACATGGTATATCTCAAAATATCATGCATACAAAATATGTACAGATCAAAATATATGGTAGATCATGTACATAAACTTACATTTCATCTTCAGGGTTGCGCTTGTTGTTAAATCCCGCACTTTGAAAGTGTATTTGCCTTGGTCTTCTTTCTTCACATCCTTGACACACAGGCTGTGTCTTCCTCGGCGAGAGGACATTACATACTTCAAGCCTGGTGTAATCTCTTTGTTCTCGAAGTACCAGGTGCCTTCAGCGTCCTCACGGGACACTTCACACTCAAACTCCCCTGCATATGACTCTGGCACTTCAACACTTTCCAAATTCTTCACAATTTCAAGTAGTGCACCTACAAAATTACACATAGTTAAGTTTTTGATGTTCAACACCAGTGGTGGATGAAGTACACAAACCATGTAAAATATTACTCCAGTAAAAATTGCTTCCTTTAAATTTTTAAATATATACAAAAGTATTTGCCTTTAAATGTACTTAAGTATCCAAAGTACTATGATTTATTATTGCTGAAATGTTCCTATTATCATTTTTGTCACAAGACTCTTTGCTTAATCAACTCAGTTTATATGTAACGACTACTGTTTCTCTTAGCACCACAATCTATAAATAGAATGATATTAATGAGTCAAACACTGATTGATATCTATTCACGTTATCATGAACCCAAAAACTTTCTTTTTAACTACTTAGAAAAAAAATCACGCAAATAATGTCACGGGTGTTGTGGCGAGTTCGAGTCAGGAGTTTCTTCCTGCTGTTTGCTTGCTGTTGTACTGACACTAAACTGTATGATGGTGATACGTAGATACACCAAGCAGAAATCAAAACAAGTTCAAAACAGCGTGCGCTCTACACTGATTGGTGACTTGCTGTGTGATTGACCAGTTTTTGTTCCACTCATGAATAAATAAATAAAAAATGACTGATTCCCAAAATGTAGTTAAGAAAAAGTACCATGTTTGACTTTGAAATGTAGTAAAGTGAAAGTCTCCCAAATTGGAAATACTTATATTTAAATTACAAATACGCAAGAAAACTACTTAAGTACAGTAATGAATAACATTCACTTTGTTACTATTCACCACTGTATAAAACACACAATGTGTTCCATTTGTATGAGTCATTAGACCCTTTGTAAATGATGTAATCATTATACAAACCTTCAACATGAAGTCTGGCTGATGTTCTGATGTGGTCATCCTCAACAAGAGCACAAGAGTATTCAGCATCATCATTCATGCTGATAACCAGGACAGACAGAAAATGTACTTTTCTGTCAGAGTGCATCCTGTATTTATCTCCAGAGAAAATCTCAACATTGTTCTTCAACCATTTAACCTTAATAAATGGCTCGTTTGTTTCGCATTCAAAGGTCACCATGTTGTCCTTTTCTTTGGCATATAAATCCTCTATTTGCTGAGTGAAGGTTACAATTTGCTTGGCTAAAATAAAAAAAATAAAAAGATGATTTTAATTCATTTCGCAAATATATTTTCAATATAGTAATTTTATTGCAGAAATAATCATGATACATACCTTGCACCAGTAGGAAGGCATGGCTTGATGTCTCTCCTGCAATATTAATAGCTTTTACCATAATGCTAGCCGAGTCTTCGGCTGAGACATCTCTAACAACCAGCTCACAGACATGGTCTTCAGGCCAGTACCAATAAATCCGCTCAGATTTTTCCAACAAGATTCCATTCTTGAACCACTGACATTCAGGCTCTGGTTTACCTACAACTCTGCAACGGAAGCGTACTTCATCACCCAAGGTGACAGTCTGGCTCCGAATGCGTTCTAAAATCTTTGGTGCCTCCATGCTGGGGGAAAGAGCAAATTTCTCAGGCTTGATTGTAGGAATAGTAAGCTTGCCTTCCTCTTCAATCTTCTTTTTCTCAGCTTCAGTGATCTGCTTAGTCCAGTGCAGAAGTTCCTCCTTTCTCTTTCTCAACATGTCTTCATAGGACTCGTCCTTCTTGCGAGATTTAAACTCCACTGAGGAAATGGCCTCATAGTAGCCTTCCTCAGTTCTGCGTTTGAATTTGCTTCTTAATTCCTCTGTCTCTTCTGTAGACCTCTCATGAACAACTCTCTCAGCCCTCCTCAGCTTGACCACCTCTTTAGATTGTGAGGTCTCAGCAGGTTTATCCACTTTAACAACATCAAAAGATACTCTGCCATGCTCAGGGCCAGGGCCTTCTGGAACCTTAATCTCAGGAGCACGCCGCAGGATTGATCGGAAGTCCTCCTTCTGTTTGATCTCTAGCTTCACTGTGTTTTCTGCAGTACCCTCTGGGTTCTCCGCCAATACTTTGACATCTCCAGAATCGTAAGATTTGCAGTCCACAATCTCAAGATAGTGAATGCCATCATATAAAAGTCTAAATCTTTTGCTCTTGCGAATAAGCTGTCCATTCAGGTACCAGTTGACTTTTGGGCTTGGGTATCCAGTTACTCTGCAACGGAATTTTGCAGTTTCTCCTTCCAGGACTCTAATAGGCTCTGGAAGCAAGACAATCTCAGGCTTAGTTTTTTCAGTGATTTCATCTCCAGTAACTCCAGCAGGAGCGCCCTCATGAGCAATGCGTTCAATTTCATCTATTCTTGGCCCCCTCCGACCCTCAGGCAACTGACTTTCCTCCACAAGGCTCTTCTCATCTTTTACAATCAGAGTGGCTGAGGTTTGGTCAACACCAAATTTGTTGGTAGCTCTGCATGTGATGACACCACTGTCTCTGGAATATGCAACCTCATAGTCCAGACTGCAATAACCAAATTCATTGATCATGCGTAGTCTGTTAGCAGCTTCCAGGGGCTTGCCATCGTGCAGCCACTCAACAACCATTGTGGGATCACCAATAGGGGTGAGTCTGCATTCAAAGTGTACAGCACCAAAACGCTTCAGTCTTACTGAGGTCAGTTTCTTTTTGAAGTGAGGCTTCTGTTGTTTCTCCTTGTCATAAAGGTCACCCTCCTCCCACTGTTCCTGTCCATAGCGGAGATGCAGTGGCTCCAATTCTGGTGCAGCGATTTCCTTAGCTTTGTAAGTTCCCTTAGGAATAATAAGTTTTCTTTCTGGTTGAGGTTCAGTGAACTCCACCTCCACGTTGACGCGGCAGCGTGTGGTATCACGTCCAGCTTTATTAATTGCAGTAGCAGTGTACCATGCACTATCCGAACCAGTAGTTTGGGGGATCTTGAAATGTGCTTCCCCTTTGGTTCCTTCAATCCTGAAAAATTATAGCATTTTAATTTGTAAGCATTATTTAAAAAATTGTACAAATAAAAATAAAGTATACCAAATGATTTTGGGTCATAACATTTAAATTCAGAACACTCACTTAATGTTTGGGTACTTATGAGGTGAGACAATGTCACTGTTTTTCAGCCAGACAATGTCAGGTAGTGGATTTCCAATGGCTTTGACCGCTAACTCAACCAAGGTTCCTTCCTTGACACTGACGTTCTTCAGCTTTTCGATGAACTGTGGTCTAATCAAGTTTTCCTTAGCTAAAAAATACAGATAGATATCAGTTTGTGTAATGATTTAGCGGTAAACGATATAGTTAAATGGGTGGGGAATTACCTTCTACAGTTAGAGTCATAGAAACGGTAGTTTTCCCAGCTCTATTTTGAGCAACAACTGTCCATTCTCCAGAGTCATGAGGCATAGCAGGCACCACAATCATTGACTGTGTTCCATCCTCTTTCACCACAATCTTGTGGGTGTAGTCATTCACCACTTGTTGCCCTTTATTAAAGACATTGAGAAATGAAAAGTCTACATTATTGCCTCTGTCAACTGTTTTTTTATATAAATTAACATTTGTAACTTATTAAACTAAATTAAGAGGGTTTCAGGACTGACAGTGTTTATGTATATCAGGTAACGCACACACACACTGTTGGTTAAAAATAAACTGCTAGTTACAAAACCAGATGATATAAAGATGAAATTAAAATGCCAAATATCTTTTTTTAAGTACGTCTTTATGTGCTACTATATAACCTGAATGTTAGTCTCAGTTTTTAAGAAAAACTCATGCGATATATATAAAATAGACCTCAGGTTTCATTTTACTTACCGTTATGGAACCAGAAAGTGTCAGGCATGGGCCTTCCAACAACTTTCAAATCAAATCTTGCAGTCTGTCCTTCTGCACACCTGAAGGACGATGGTTTCATGACAAATACAGGTTTGTAAAGCCTTTCCAACTGGGTCTCATCTGTCTCATCCAGTCTGCGAGCAGGAGAACGGCTAACAGAGCGTGCAGGGGAACGTCCAGGGGAGAGACTTATGGAGCGTGCAGACATAGGGGATTCGGACCTGCAATATGAGTAAAAAAAAAGCTGATTAATGCTTATATACTTTATTATATTTATATATAGTGTGGCCATACATGAAGTAGATTTGAATTAGATTTGAAAGATAGTACATTAATATTACCGGCATTTGGCAGGTGCACTTATCCTGAGAGGACCTACAATTATCTCATGCATACATCTGAGTAATTGAGGATTAAGGGCCTTGTTTAAGGGCTCAGAAGTGGCAAGTTAGTTGTGGTGGGATTTAAACTCACAACCTTCTAATCAGAAGTCCAACATCTTAACCACTGAGCTACCACTTCACGGGAAAGGATGTTTGGAAAACAGTATGTTTTCCTATGAGCATGTTTCTATATTTTAATTCTTCTGCATATGCTGAAACTGAAGACTCCTTCCACAGATTAGTGAAATAACATCTCCCTATGGAAACCCTGACCATACCAATGTTTAAACAATTTTCTAAACAACATTAATCTGTTCACTATTTGGATTAGACTATGTAAAGCTTCTGCCATATTGGTTCTTTTTTATCAACTGAAACTGATTTTATTTCAGCACATTAATACAGTAAAAACCTGTGACATGTCATTTGGTATAACTTGCCATCAGTTCTCAGGATACAAGAAAAAATAACTTACTGTACTCTCCGCATTGCTTCTGTCTGAGGATAAAAGGGCTGAGCAGCAGCTGTGGACTCCACGTAGAGTTTTCCGGAGCTGACGGCGTTCCCCTTCATGTTACTTGCTAATGCTGTGTAGACTCCTTCGTCTTCTGGAAGCACCACAGGAAGACGCAGAGTTGCTCGACCATCCAGAAGTACCTCCATCTGATAGCGGCCTCCATGCTTGATGCGCTTGCCATCTTTGTACCATGCAATCTATTAGAGGGGATTGTGGATGTCATTGTTTAGAACGGACAAAATGAATAAAAATTTGACATTACACCTGGCAAACAATTTAAACAAACTAAAATGTCTAGTTTTGATTCAAGATAATTCTTTTTTATTATTATTAATCAGTATTAATAATAAAGGAGTAATCAGTATCATACTATGTGCAATATGTTTTAATTTCCCTAGCACCTTTTGTGCTTTTGAATACTTTTTATATATAAAATATTTATTTCTTTCTCATTTATTTCTCATTTATATTTCATTTCTCTTGTAATCTTAAGCAATTTCTTGCAAAATAATTTCTATGGGGATTAATAACGTTTTATCTAATTTTATCTTACCTTTGGCAAGGGATTTCCTTCCATTTTGCAGTGGAATGTCACACCCATTCCCTCCATGATTCTGTAGCTTTTGACAGGTGTGCTGAAAGAGGATCCTACCGCCTCATGATCAGCTGCACTCAACAGCATTTCTTCTCCATCCTCAATCACCAGCTCACGATATGTAATCTTTAGGATTCTGATCTCAAGCTCATGAATGATCCTCTGCTCAATAACAGAAATGTGGAATTCCTGACAATAAAACAGACTCATTAGTTTTGTTGGTGCGTGTATGAATTATTCTTAATATGTTTAAATCTTTACCTTTTCTGAGGTGAATGTCATCATTTGTGCTTGCTGAGCCATCCTTCTCTGCATTTCATATTCTGCAGGGGGCAAGTCGGCCACCTTTGGCTCCTGAACTGTAGTGGTCACTTCTGTTTTGTATGTCACATCCTGTGTTTTTATATAAGCTTCATATTCCTCTGTAAAATGAAATATCATCTATTTTGAAGGGTTTCTGAGGCTTCGGTATTAACATGTAATTATTAACAATTTATACCAAAGCACATGGAAATGCTCAAATATGATTGGTCAGAAAGCTATATAGAAGCGTGGCTCAGACAGTAGGGTACATGGTTTGCATACACTGATCAGGCATAACATTATGACCACCTGTCTAATATTGTGTTGGTCCCCCATTTGCTGCTAAAACAGTTCTGACCCATTGAACATTTACAGCATTAACTTCTTCAGCAGTTTGAGCTACAGGAGCTCGTCTGTTGGATCGGTCCACACGGACCAGCCTTCGCTACCCACATGCATCAGTGGCCCTTGGCCACCCCTGTCGCCGGTTCCCCAGTGGTTCTTTCTTGGACCACTTTTGATAGACTGACCACTCCAGACCAGGAACATCCCACAAGAGCTGCAGGTTTGGAGATGTTCTAACCCAGTCATCTAGACGTCACAATTTGGCCCTGGTCAAACTCGCTCAAATTCTTATGCTTGCCCATTTTTCCATAAATATATTTATAAATATTTGCAGTGCTGTGGTAATAAGATTGTGGCATGTGCTACTATTTGAACGTTAAAATCCACTAAGTTATTAATCATCTTTCTAGCAGTCACAGATTATGTTTTAGTTTTTACATGATTAAATTTGTCCAGTACTGACCTTCTTCAAGAAGTTTTGTTGAGGCAGATACCTCTCCATGCTGGTTCTTGGCAGAGATAGTATACTCTCCAGCATCATCAGCAAATGTCATGGAGATTTCCAGTTTGCATTCTCTTGTGTCCTTATTGTAACTTACGCGATATCTGAAGATTAAGAAGATAGTTATACATTTTGCATTTCTACTCAATGGAAACTGATTGCCTTAGCAGTTGTGGCTCGCAAATACCTGTATCCAGATGTCAGTTGGACACCGTTTTTCTTCCAGTAGATGTGAGGTTTGGGGCTTCCTCCAATTTGGCAAGAAAACACAACACTGCCACCTTCCACAAGTTTCTGTGAAACTGGCTTTCTCACAAAGAACGGAGCTGCAGCTGCTACAGCATCCACGGTCTCAGGAGCAGCTCTGGCTTCAGTGGTTGTCACTTCTTTAGTCCTAAAATAATAGGTCAATATCAGTGTTAAATGTTCATGAAGTGTATATGTTAATCATATGATGGATATGAGCATATATTTTAGTTCTTACTCTTTCACCACAGTAATCTCTGCTCGAGTCTCAATCTCCTCAGACACTGAAATGTAAAAATGTGGTAAGATTTCTTAAATGATAATTAAGAAACTATACTTATATAGAACTTTTATACTACTAATTATATACTTGCATAGAACTATAATTTTATTTTATCCTAATAAAAAAAAATCCTAAAATCATTATAAAAGTTATTGAAAGATACCTTTAACAAGCAGGTAGCAGGAGGTGCTGATTGTTCCAGCCTCATTTGTAGCAGTACAAGTAAAACGTCCGCTATCCTCAGCAAAGGCCTCACGGATCATTAAACGGGCATATCCTTGCTCATATGTGATCTGGAAATCAATGGAGCTTTCAATCCTGTAGTCCTCTCTAAACCATATAATTGATGGTGTGGGGTGGCCTGAGATCTGGCACTCCAGGGTAACAGACTCTCCTTCAGTAACAGTCAGGTTCTTCAAGCCCTGAATCAAAGAAAACAAAGACTATCTGTTTAACCAGCTTTCCTGAAGATTAAAACAATTATTTGACAAATAACTAGATGCTGGTTATAGATATACTTAATATTTTTTCTTTAGAAGGAAACACATAATGGAAATGAAATAAGTACTGTTAAATAATGGAATTTATAATAAAATATTCTTCTATCCTGATTTTGAGTCATTTATTACACACAAGTAGAGACTAATATATAAAATAGAGATGTTCTTTTTTTTTTTTTTGTTCCAGTGAACTGCTTTGACGATTAATTGGCACTGATATTTAATTGCTGTAACTATAAGCAAAAATCCATACAGAAGGTTTTTCCGGGTCGCTGGAGCAGCGGAGAAGGTCTGCTCTAATTATACAGCAAGAGGGTGGCCTCTACAGGCAAATCAGTGACACCGGGTGCTTTGTACTATCTAGGGTATTTTTTTAAGTCTTTTATTTTCCTCAATATTTATTAACAATCAATGTATTCATATTTATTTCATTTTGCACATTTTCATGATTCTGTGCTTTTTTATTTTATTTTTATAATACATTTCAGTACGTAGTAGTAAGGGCCTTGCTCAAGAGCCCAAGAGTGGCACCTTGGCATTACCAAGGCCAGCGCCTCAACCACTAAACTACCACTTCCCCAATTAAAGGTAAACCATAGCCTGTATATGACATTTAATTAATTATTGCTGTGATCTGTTTAGCATTTAACCACAATAGTAAAATAGCCTGCAAGCACTGATATAGTGAATCAGTTTTTGCTTTATCATATGAAAATATGAGCCTACTATCTGTTTTAATTATCAGTCAACCACAAATTTGATTATTTCACATCCAAGTGCTAGAATATGTTTAATTGTATTGATGCTGAAAGCGTACTACTCTAATGGTTCATTAACCAAAAGATGGTCAAGACAGTGTAGAATGAACTAATAGCTTACAGCAACAACAGTTGGAGGAATACTTGGTTCCTTGGCAGCTGAGGGAACTGCAGCTGTTTCAAGAACCTGGAACAAACAAAACTTGTGTTAACATCTGAGTCAGCAGTAAAGCAATAGTTCAAAAGGTTAAAAGAAAGTGGAAAACCTGATGGAGAAAAGGAAATGGAAGGGAAGGGAAGGAAAGTTATCAAATATCCTAGAAGAACTGTAATTAGAAGAGGCAGATAGAAGAGGCAGGTAGATGAGGCAGGTAGAGGAATCCACAGTTAGGGGGTGAACTTTGAGCTTAGATGTGACCACACAAGTGATATATGACCAAAATTATGATGATCTACTTGTGAGATTAATGAGAAACATGAGCACAGCGGGCAAGCATGAACCCAAATTACAAACCTGTGTCTCCCATTCCCCTGTATACGATGCATACGAAGCATCAATCTCTCTCTGTAACTCTGTGTCGAAATGCGACTCATATTTCTCAGTGGCACCTCTAAATGGTGAAGGGGTGTGTTCTGTGGTCACTCTTGTCTCCACAGTCTTATAAGATGGAGGCTTGACAGGCTTGATGATCGTTTGAGTAGAATGAGAAGCAGACAACTCTTTCTGCAGTGTGGCAATCGCAGAACCAGCGATTGAGACCTGACCAACCCAAGGAAAGCAGCGTGAATCAAAAAGGGCATAATTTATAACAACATGGGTTACTGTTTCTTTGATTAGCCACTTCAAAAGGGAATCATGAACAATACAGGTGATGTCTTCAGGATTATGGGATGGAATGGATTATGGGGAAAAATGGAACAGAACTCCAAATTATATTAATGTGGTTAATTCTTATGAATCATTTTATTTGAGGTTATTTTGGGATGATGGATTACTTTTTTCTATTTAGAATGAACCAGTATATGGCTTAGTATTAGACTGTACAATGTCAGAGTTAGGGTTTAATACAGATTTCGAACAAGTACTTCCTTAAAGTTGCATGTCAGGCAAGCAGGATAAATTGTGGTTTTATTATATGGACATATTTTAAAAAAATAATAATTTTACGTATCATTTTACTCCGATGTCTAATTGAAAGTTTATGATTTGTCACTAAGGTTATTCTCTGCTTGCCTGATATTACATGAGCTTACCTCATAGCTATGATCAGGTTTAGGAACAGTAACTTTTGAAACTGTGAAATGAGGAACTGGGGATGGGGAAAGGCCAGTATCCACTTGGGCCTTAAACTCAGTAGTTCTTTGGATCTAATATAAATCGACAGAAATCAGGATGATGAAAAGGAAACACATTACCACCTTTCATTAAACAAAAGTAGGCAGTCAAAAAAGACTTCTAACCTGACTGACATGAACAGACTGCTCGGTGGACGTGCTCGGTACATCACTGGGTATTTGCAACACCTCCATTTTACGTGCAACCTGTTGCTTAGCATTTAGCAGCATTGTCTGCTCTTTTATATCCTTTTCCTCTTCGGCCATAGCACTCTCAACATGCACGGGTTTGCGTACACGCGCGTGATCCACCGCAGCAAGCACCGTGGCCACAGCTCCAGCCTTTTTCTCATCACCCTGGCGATAATAATTTTTCAATTGTTATCTAATACATAAACAGAAATGTCAAAGACGCCCTAAAATCCATCCATTGTTGGTCAATTTGAAACATTCCTGGTTTGCAGAGGTGGAAAGTAACTAATTACTGTACATTTACTCATGTTACTGTAATTTAGTAGGGTTTTTTGTGTACTTTTTAAAGTAGTTTTTTAAATCTGTGATTTTACTTTTACTCAAGTATGTTTTGTTTGAAGCATTGTACTGAACTACATTTTAAATCATATCCAAAAATAAATGTATTAAAATAATGCAAGGGGGGAAAATTTTTGCCCTGGAAACTACTGCACTGATTGATTTATATGCAGAGAACAAACGTGCTAAACTCGGAAGAAAGAAAGGAGACGGACAAGACAGACACCATTAATGCAGACTGGCTGAAAGCAAAAAAAAGGTTGTTCCATACGTGCGTTCACTGTCTGAATTCTGAATCTGTGATGTCTCTCCTTATAGTAAATGGCATTTTAACAGTTTTTTTTGTTTTTTTGTTGCAAAAGTGCATAACTCACAATGGACTAAAGTCATAGACTGTAGGTTTTTTTTTTGTGAGATGTATATCCCCTTGTCCTTTCGGAAATTCTAGAAAAAATTCTTTACTAGAATCCTACTTTTTACTTTTACTTATCATACATTTTTTACTGTTAACTTTACTTGTACTTGAACAAAATTTCATTGAAGTAACATTGCTTTTAATTGAGTCAAATATTTTAGTACTTTTTCCACCTCTGCTGGTTTGAACATATACCTTTTGTCCAGAGTCATAACGTTGCTATACAGTGATGTTAGTAAACTGAGTGGGCAATAATAAATCACAGAGAGTAATACATAGTGAAAGCATATACTTGTATGTAAACTTATACACTTAGGGACATAAAGTTGGCAAAGGAATTTCAGAGACCTCTTAAATGTTTATGCAGAGAATTTTGAGCATATATTGTTCAAAGATACATACATAGATATTGTCATATCTATGTATGTCATTTTGGCTTTAAATAGGCTTCTAATGAAAACCGAAGTTTATTTCATTCTGAATGATAAATTTCATGCCAATACGGAATACTGTTGTATTACCAAACATTGATGCTGTGTTTGCTGTTAAGTCAGTATCTGAATATATTGAACAACTGTAAGCTTTTTTTTTAAACACAAACTTCTCATTACATGTAAATTACTTAATTATGAATACAACCCTTAATACACATTCTGGATTTTCTAGATGATTTTCTTTGTATCTCTATATGGTTTATTTGAAGAGATCAAGCAACAGTTCAGCATGATGTTAGTTGAAATGGTGGACTTTTCATACAAAGTGCTTAGAATGCAACCAAGTAAATGTGCTCCCCACACAAGGACAATGACTTGAATTGAGGTACCTGCTCCCGAGAGGCAAATGTGTAATGGCTAGAGGATTCCATAGTAGTTGTGTGTTCTGGGAGAGAAACAGTGGCATCTCTCTCACTAGCCTGCTCAAGAAGTGTGGATGAAATGCACTTGATCTGTTTTGCCAACAGGGAAAATAATAATTGTTTTAGTTTCATCATAGATGACCAAAAAAAATGGAGAAAAAAATCTATTCCTCAGTGGTGGGACAAGAAATATGAAGGTGAAAGGGTAATGAAAGAAAACAGTTTGGAAAGGCAAGATGATATCTGAGTTCATGGAAGAATGGAGGCACCAAAGATGGGGATGAATTAAAGGGTTGGATGGTGACCATGTCACTGAAAGACCAAACTACCTGCTTTATCGGAGGTGCAGGGGGAACAGGAGCAGTGGTGCTCTCTACATCCTGAGGCTCTGCTGATGAGCCAGCAAAAGGTTTGTGACCACGAGCCTGGTCCACTGCTGCCACCACAGTGGCAACAGCAACAGATTTGTCATCCATGCTTTGCTGTTCCTTTCACATGCAGGTAGAAATTGGGATGCAAAACATAGGTGTTTTCTTCAGCATTGCATAATGACACATATTAATGCATCATTTCAAATACCAAAGACAAAATTCTTGCAGTAAATAGATTTTATACTCAACAACATAAGGCAAGACCAAATCCCTTTCTTCGTATGAATGTACATCATTTTCACTCAAACTCCCAGAAAGTAGAATCAAATATTATGCTCACCTCTCTAACAGAGGCACTGCTGACTTGTTGTTTCCTGGTGACGGAGCCTTCCCAGCGCTGTTCCACGTGAGTGGTGGTTTGAACCTGTGAAGCTCTAGCTTCCATGCTGGCTACATAGCTGGACTCAGACACATAACCCGCCTGTTTCCACGGGGGCAGGACCTCTGCGCCTGGAGTGATCTGTTTGCGGGTCATCAATGGGGACTTGACAGGTCTGATCGGTGATACGGACAGTCTTGTGGAGGGGGATACGGTTCTGAAAATAAAATAAAAATGAATTATTTGCTCCTAATGTCTATTTGTATCTTTGCTCCCTGTATCCTTCGAATGCAAAGTAAAAAATTCATTTGGAATGTTTTGCATATGAATATTTTAATTAAATTGCAATTTTCAGTGACCTCCAATTATTATTTTGTTATGAAATTCTGATTAGGATCATTTATTTATTAAAAGTTATTTTTTAAAGTCATTTTCTCTTTGGCTAATGGTTGCTAAATTCCCCATAATGCTGTTTGTCTGCCTTCTGACAGTAAGGCCAATAGGAAGTAGGTCTTGCTTGATCTCTACTCATGATGCAGTATATCATCTGAAATGTATTCAACTTTCACATATCCTCAGCTATATACTCTGCTCAAACGGACAAGGCTCCAATCATTCAACCTCTATGCTAACATGGCCATCAATGGTGTCTGTCATAGTTTGCTAATAAGTTGAGATGTCATAACTGCATTGTTGAATTCTTAAATCTTGAATCTCATTCGACACTTTTGTTTAAATATATTAGAGATGATAAGAAATTTTCTTTTGTCTTCTATAACTGCCAGTGACACAATGTCCTCTGTGACTGTGCATAGCATATAGGAATAGTGGAAATTCTGCACCCAGTAAGAAATTAGCATTAGGATCACTTAGCACATCACAAATATTTCAATAAAGTATACATGTTTAAGAGCAGAAATTGTGAAGTCTAAAGGATATAAGTAAATACATAAATAATATGACACACAAGCCCACATTTAATTGAAATAGAGTCCATTTTAGGACCTGGTATTGAACAGTAATCAACCCTGTTCCTGTGGATCTAGCGTTCTGTAGATTTCAGTTCCTCACCCAATCCAACAAGGTGTTTCTTGGGCACCAAAATAGAAGGCCCTAATGTTATTTTTAATAAAAGATTTCTTGCAGTCAGAGATCTTCGGAACACTGGGAGTAAGGTGGTATTCCATCACAGAGCATATATTCCTTTCAGAGATATAGGGGTATTTAAGAATAATAGTAGCACAGTGTATAATAACTTTGACGTTCAATTGGAAGGTCATGAGTTCCATCACAGAGCAGATATACACTCAGAGATTTAGGGGTATTTAAAAAAAATAGTAGCACAGTGTATAAGAACTTTGACGTCCAATTGGAAGGTCATAAGTGTATAAGAACTTTGACGTCCAATTGGAAGGTCATGAGTTCAAACAAGCTGCTACTGTTGGGTTGCTTGAGAAAGGCCTATCACCCTTGTATAAATGGATAATAGGTCTGCCAAATCCAATAAAAATGTATTACAAAATAAAGGGCCCAGAGAAAACCCACACAGACCTTTGAGAGAATGTGTGAAACTCAATAACAAATTACACAAAAAAAATTGGGATAGGACCAGGGACCTGGTATTTGTGAGGGTAAATTGCTCCCTGCTACTCCACTAAATTAATGATATAGAATCTCCAAGAATTCATTACCATGCCACACTGTCATGAATCGATATTGTAGAAACTTCATTACCTGACAGGAGTTGGTATGGGTGCCTTCACATGTCTCACAGGAGAAGGTGACTGTTGACGAGTAGCTGAAACTTTAGTCACAAGGGATGGAGGGGACTTGGAGGTTGGTTTGGGTGGCACACGTGGTGGAGTCTTCTGGGCCATCTGAGCCAAAATACCTCCTTCCACTTCCATCTGCATGGATGCAGACTCAAAGTGAGTTTCCAATTTCTGTGGATCGAACAGAAAGCAGATTTTTGCAGTTCAACACTGAGTGTTAATAGTAAACTGGGCCTTGATTAAGGAATAGTGGGTACCTTTTCCACTCTGGTTTTGCGAGTCTGTGAAATCTGAGAGGTTGAAATAACTGTCTTAATTTTCTTTGCAGGCACGGCTTCTTCTTCACCTGCACAAGAAGATATGTAATGTTAGTCAGAATTGCAAAGTTTGGTACTCACCTTGATTTAAGTAATAAAGATTTTTAAGAATTATCTCAGGACCTAAATCTGAAGCATGACACATTCAGTACTTGTGATGCAGGATACAATCCACAATTTTTGTTCTTACATGAGAATACGAATTTACCTTGAACCAGTAGTTCTGCAGTTGAAGTGGCACGTCCACTGCTGTTAGTGGCACTAACTGAGTATGTACCAGAGTCCTCAGGAAAAGCCTCGGCAATCAACAAACTGTAGAGGTCTCCATCTTGAACAATCTGAAAGTCAGCGGAGCTTTGAATCTCAGCTCCCTCTCTGTAAAACTTCACCACAGGTGTAGGGATTCCTGTCACACGGACATCCAATCTCACTTTGCTTCCTTGTCTCACAGTCATGCTTTGTAGTCTCTGAATAAAGTTGGGTGGCGCAGTTTCCGCTGAAAAACAATTCACAACAGAGTTACCAAACCAGACCCATCACCCAGATCAGGAGCATCTCTTAGGTATGGTGCATTCATACTGGAGATTATATTGGTGTAAATTACAAACTTTGAGGGTAAAAGGGTCAATTGGAAATAATCGTTTACGCTAATCTTAACATTTCATTTCAGTAGAAAAGTGCAGAAAAAAACATAGCATCAGATATTTTGCAATTGGCATTAAAACTATATTCATTTGAATATATAATAGATGGCATTAGCGCTCTATATGAGTTATAGCTTGTATCATCATATCTACTGTGCATTAGCAATTAGAAAAAATGTCCAGCTAGTACTAGCTTTTAGCATCGCACTGCCTTGAATAAGCTTTATAACCTGAACTCTTTGTAATGAATACTAGTTAGTTGTATTTGTTAATGAAATAACTACACAGCATTTGTAAGTTTTTTGTAAGCATTTGTAATTGACATTGCATAAGATGAGCTTTTAACTACAATTAGTTCCTAGCATCAATAGCAAGTTAGTTTGAACTCTTCCCCAAAGAATGTGGGAAGGCTTCTTTTGTATCCACTCTACAACTACACAATTCAAACACAATCTAAACTCAACTAGCTTTAACACCATATTAACACAATGTTAAAACATTTCTACAAAATCCGAAGATTTCCATTTTCTATTCAAAGCAAAATCTAAACACAATATAAATGCAAATAAATCTTAACACAATCCAAAAACAATCCAAGAACAATCAAAACACAGTTTAAACACACAGTTTTAGCACAATCTAAAAAACACAGTCTTATCGCAACCTGAACTTTTCAAAAACTTTTCAAAGACTATCTCAGGACACTTTAAGCATCATAAAAACACAGTCTAAACCCAGTGTAAATTTAATTAATATCATAATTTAAACACACAGCAGAAACACGCAATAATTACAATCTAAACACAATCCGAATACGTTATTATACTTTTGGGGAGTATTAGCTTGGGCATGAGCTTGGCCAGCTCCTTTAATCAAGCACTTTTCTTTAGATCCAAAAAATATATTTTATATATTTATTTCTAGATACCAATATGATCATATTTTCAACCATGATCACATGTTGTACCTTAGTGCTTACTTACACTGTACTATAAATACATTCCCTTAATGTCCCTTGGACATGATATGTGTTTTAACAGAATATCCAATTTTCTATTGGCAAAGACCTCTATTTAACAAAACCATATACTTAATCATGATTTATTACACTTAATTCTGTATTTCTTACACTTTAATCCTTATTTTTTGTACTGTTTGTAGCAAATGCTGAGAACTGTGACAAACTTGCATTCAAATATTGTCTGAATGAACAGTAATTACAGGCATATTTGGCTATGAAATTTAAAAAATGCATTTGGTAAACGACTATTCTCAGTATTTTAAATATAAACAATTCATATTGAAAGCACATTAGGAAGAATTGAGTGCAAAAAAATTAATTGCTTTCAATAACATGCTAACTTTTCTGTGTGAAAAGTGTGTTCAAATTGGGAAAATCAGTGAGATGTAGTTGTCTTCTAATACATGAATGTATAGACAATTGTATACTTTGGAAAAATCCTGTTTTTAAGGAGAACTAGGAGAATATCAAATATTATTTTAGACATTTATCTTTTTACATTAATTGGATGTATATAGATATGTCAATAGCACAGATGCTTTTAGTTTTCTCAATAGCTACTGTGCCATGTTTTTATGAATTCATATATAGTGTCATATATAGTATATCTTGTCTTACTTGTTATCCAAAGGGGAAAACCCCACATAGGACACCATTTCAACACAGCCTACACTAGGGGCAGTCTAGAGTTCTAGGTAAAATGGCGGAGCCATCAGACTTGCTGTGTTTTGCATTTTACTAAAAATGCAGTTGAAAAATTGTGAATTTTAGTTATGTATATAAAGTAAAAGTAAAGCAATTTTTCTGGGATGTTAGTTGACAGTTATTCTGGCACAGCTGCCTATTGACAAGACCGACCATCTAGTTATTGGTGCCGTTGTAACCAAAAACATTTGACGAGATGTTCTCTTACCTGTAACCAGGAGTTCAGCAGTGCTAGTGGCTTGTCCAGCTCCATTGGTGGCTCTCACTGAAAATCTTCCACTGTGTGCGGCTGTCACGGCGGGGATCCTCAGAACAGCGCGGCCTTCGCTGAACGAGATCTGAACGCCGGGCAGAGCGGCAGCAGAAAGAACCTGGCCATCACGAAACCAGCTCACCTCAGGAACTGGATTACCTGTTTAATAAGAGGGTTTTTATTAGCAAGAGATAAATCTTTAGGTTGTGATTGCATCACTTGAAAAAAATATATAATGTAATGTAATGTAATGTAATATAATATAGGTTAGATATACTTGATATAAAGCAAACCAGCCCTGAATAAAATTATGTTTCTGGAAATTACACCATTTTCTCTGTAATGAGAATTGTACAGATGTTCATGAGGGCTTTGCATTGGGATGTTTCATGACCTTATGGCATTAAAGTCACATTTAGCATGATCATAATACTAACTGTAAATAATACTTTGTTTATCTTCCTCTCCATTTTTATTTTTATCACAAACACAATTCAAAAAGTCGTCCTTACCACTAACTTGAGCTTCGAACGTTGCGGCACTACCCTCAAGTGCCACAACGCTCTGAAGCGGCTGTGTAAACGTTGGCGCCTGTGTTGTCATGATGGTGGGCACCCTGAGAGAAAGACAAACAGAAAAAATTGTACTGCTTAATCCAACTTCGGAGTCAACCAAACACAATTATAGAGAAATTGCATAGGGAGTTATGGTGCTGGGTATTTTTAGCTGTAGTTAAACTAAATAATTGTTGCAGTGACTTTCCCCAGCAGCTGACTGCAGAGCAGCTTGTCACTTGAGAAATCACTGGCTCCATGGGGTCTGGGTGTTAGGCCAAACCTTTACATCTAGCACTGACTGACAGCTTAAAGACATGACAGTAACAACTGGTGCCTTTGGTTTGATTTGTGACATAAATAACAATGATTTTTCATTTCCTTAGTCACATACATCGATCTGATTTTCATTTTCTAGTGCCTGTAAGAAGGTATATTTTAGTTAATCGTCATATAATGTCAGTCAGGAGCAATGACACCAAATTGTTGATTCATAGTGACCAGTTTGAACATTCCCACATACACATCACAGCTGTTTTTGGTTGCCTTATATAATGCATAAGCATGGACCTCTCACAGAATGGTTTTCCTATCAGTTAACAAAATCATAAGAATTGCCATGATTTACCAGTTATTAATGTTCTTCCATAAAGCAATGCTTTTCTAGGTCTTGTAAGCAGCACTTTTAAAATGGCCAGGCAGCTGCACATGACCTTTACCTAAAATAGCTTGTGTGTCATTGCCAATAAAGTGGATGCTCTGAATAGCAAGTAGATACATGTTAAAATCAAATTCTTACTTTTAGTCAAAATCTTATTAAAATTATCTAAATATATATATATATATATATATATATATATATATATATATATATATATATATATATATATATATATATATATATATATATATATTATCTAACTATATATATATATATATATATATATATATATATATATATATATATATATATATATATATATATATATATATATATATATATATATATATATATATATATATATATATATATATATATATATATATATGACATAATTAATGCTCAGTTTAAACCAATACAATATACTGTAGGTTAACTTCTAGGTCTAAATGTATTTTTTCAAGTCAGTATTGTAAAAATATGGCAGCAATGCCCTATAAATAATAGTTCCTGTAAAGATTAGCAAGAGGGATTATACATACAATATGCATTACAAATAGACAACTTCTAGCGATTGTCCTTATTTTACCATACAAACCAAGCAAGTAATTATTTCAGTTTTCCCAGGATGCAACATAAATGAACATCTTATCTGTCTAAAAATCACGATAAGTTTTTTTTTATTGTTTCATCATAAGTAAAAGAGTTTTTAGGAAAAAAACTTAAAACTTCTTAAGAGTTGAAGCCCAGGTGTCACAAAAGGCTGGGTCTAAAAATAATCAGTCCCCCCCACCCTTGCTTGATTGACAGTCACCATGTGGCACATAACTGGAGGTGCAACTGATAGCCCTGTTGCTGATTCCCTTAAAAAGACATCGTGGCCGAGCTGGGACACCACTCTAATGCTATCACAGGCTATTCTTGGCTTTTCTCAAATCATCATCGCACCATATAATAACCTTGGGCGATAAAAAGTTTTGAACTAAAAATCAGTTATTGTGTTAAACAGAACTGGTGTATTCCTACTTATGCCCAGGCCTCAGCAGGGTCATGCATGTGTATGCCTTGTCTCAGCCAGGGTTCATTCACAATAATTATGTATATTTTATTGTTGTACTAATTATTCAATCACAAAACAACATACATTTTTGAACAAGTGCAAAGTGTCTTGGATGCAGGTCATAAGCTCACTTACTTGTATCCACAAGAGTGCCTTGAATTGGGGGGACGGAGCCCAAAGGGGTGTTATTCTTCTGAAACAAACTCCTTATCCAGAAATGTTTTCCAAAATCCAGTGTGAGAACGGTTGAGCCTCAAGAATATTCCCAAAAAACAAAACTACACAGGTTGGAATCCGTGTAGTTTTGCTTTTCCCCAAGCAATCCCTACACCCGAGGCAAGGCTGGGAATGCTCCAACTGCTCAGAAGTGCTAACACGCTACTTTTACTTTATATACCTCAAGACCTGATAGCATCATCACCTCATCTCCACAGCCTATTGGATAGCCAGGAGAATCTTGGGAGATGGAGGCCATTTTATGCAAACTCACACCTGTCACTCACTTAACACTGGCCAGGCTGTAACACAGGATGTTCACCCACCCCCTCTCAAAACACTCACACATTCTCTCTCACACACATACACAAGTGTCTTATATACAAAAGTCTGAAATATATATGTTGTGTGTAGACTTTATTGACAAGATATTGACAAGAAATATAAACGATATATAATTAAGTCAAACAGAAGTTGTCCCTGTCAATCAAGGTTAAAGACTTCCTCGGTGCTTGAACATGCTATTAGAAGCAGATTGGTTGGTTTCAACAACCGTCTGTTTTACTTTATTTTCCCCAAAAGTACACCACATTAAACCTTTTATTGGTGCTAAAACCCATCAAACCCTATCAAGAGCAGTTAATATGGCTGTATAGAGCTAGACGATTGCCAAAATAGAGACGGTAAGGCAGGTTAAAGATAGCCAGTGACCCGTCGAGAAAGAATTTCAGACCAACACGTGGTATACTTAAAATGTGCGACACAAATGTATTCAAATGTATAACATTTAAACTTTGACACCAAGTATAGACATCGGGAATCTTCAAAATCTTGTCAATCCTGGAAAAACGTGTATTTATAGTTGTTTTCCAAATCAAAATCCTTTTACACACACATGAACACACATACTCACACTGAAAGTCATATATGAGTCATTTAAAATTTCAGAAGTAAGTGCTAATTTGCTCGTCACATTTATGATTAAGCTGGTCATCACAGAGCTCCTGAGGTGAAATCCACCCCCTGACACTTTACTCCTGATCTCCAGGGTCTGATAATCTATCTCCACTCCAGCTGACAACACTAGGTACTTTGCAGCACCTGGTTCATGTTTAAGCTGTCAGTGGTCTCGGAGACACAGATCACAACATCACAGTTAGATTTACAGTTATCAATGATTTGCATTATATAAGATTATCAATAATAATTATTATTATCAATATTATTATTATTATTATTCATTTCAAGCTTATTCTATTGCCAGACAATTTTACTTACAATAATTTGTCAAAAGATGATTTCTTACAGTTTTAATATCTCTAGAAGTATGTTTTATAGACTTATTTTTTTATTAGATTTTTTTATTATATAAATTTTTTTTTGTAGTGAATTATTTTGTTTTTTTGCCAATTAAAGTATTAAATACCTGTACCAATTAAATTAAAGCTATTAAATTGTACGTGTTCCTCAGGAAAAACAAAATGTAGAAATTCCCAGAAAGTTTATTGTAAGTAATAAACAATAAGTACAGTAAGTAAATTAATTATTAAGTAAATCAATTAATATTAAAATCTAATTTTCATTTAAATTATCTTGTGGATTCAACTTGTACACAATTCACTCATGTTGAGCCAATAAATTGTAACCACTTAATTTACACAACCAGAAACATTTTATTTTATACCTTTATTCAATTTAAAACAGCTTTTAATTACTGATTTCTCAGTAATAATTGTCTCTTTATTCCACTTTTAAAAGAGAAAGTCAAAAACACCAGATTCATCTAATCTAATCTAGAAATAAATGTACAATTATAAGGAACTCAAACTTATAGACACTAAATTTATACATTCTTTAATACAACTTTAAAACCTCTTTATCTCTGTAAAGCTGCTTTGAGACAAGGTCCATTGTTAAATTTGTTATACAAATGAATTATAATTATTTGAAAAGAAATTCATAAAGAATTACAAATAATATAAAAGATTACATGTGATTTTGTAAGTTTATAATGTTCACATTTTTTATGTTTGTTCAAAAAGACAACATTCGATATCAATTTAATAAAAAAAGGCAAAAACTAAAGAAAAAGTTTTTTAGTTTAACCTACTATGTTATTAGATAATAAGCTAGTTCTTACATACGCTATTGAACTGAAACACCAGCACCTTCTTGTAAAAAAGTAATAAATTGTAATATACGCTGAGACTTTTGATTTCTGTTTACATGGACTTTCAAAATTCCTAAAAAGCTCAAAGACATTTTTAGTACTTTACATTTATGGTATTTTGGCAGATGTCCTCATACAAAACAACTTACAATTATGCAATATTTTTATACAACTGAGAAGCTGAAGGATAAGGGCCTTGATCAAGAACTAAGGATCAGCAGGTTTGTAGTGCTGGGATTTGAACTCTCAAACCTTTAACTCAAAGGTACAATGGTTTAAACCAACAAGCAGTTTTTCCACCTTAGCATACTTACTTTTCTCACTTCTTTTACTTTGTTACCTATGTTCATTTTTTTTATATAGTCATAAATTTCTTTTCATCATTTATTTGTTATTCAGTAACACATTTGTTTTAGTTTGACCAGGACCTGGATCCAATGGTAAAAATGCACCCCTGAATGAAATTGAGAATGAGACACCAGTCAACATTCACACACTCATTCACACCTAGAGGGAAATTAGTGTTGACAATTCACACCATGTCTTTCTGGGTCATAAGGTATATACTGTATAGTATAAACATATTGAATTCAAAGTACCTTACAACCAACACAGATAAGGTGTGAATAAATATTTGTTGCCTTAGCTTTCATTTAAACAAGGAGCATGTAAGGTTTAACATAAAGATTGTGCAATTCTTGGTGTTCATATATTTTTCTGATGAAATTGAAGTCGAGCTTCTGCATTTCTGAATCATTTTCAGTTGTTGTAAATGATTCCAAATTGATATTGTAGAAAATGTCCAATGCTTCCCATTGGTTTCAATAAATAATGCCAACTTATACATAAGAAATGCTGTAGTAGTCATACAACCCCAATTCCAAAAAGGTTGGGACACTATGTAAAATGATTAGCAATTCTCATAAACTTATATTCTATAAATGCTAAAAACAAACTAACAAACAAACAAAAAACCATATAAAATGTTTAAACTGAGAAATGTGATGGCTGCAACACATCTCAAAAAAGTAGGAACCTTGTTTACCACTGTGTGGCATCACGTCTTCTGTCAGTATAGAGTATATCTGGGAACTGAGGAGACCATATGCTGATGTTTTGGGTGAGAAATGTTTCCCAGTAAAAGTGTCCTTTGTACTGAAATAATGAGATATTTGAACTGTTTTGAACTGTTTTGAATTTTGATGAGAACAATATTCTGAAATTTGTAGGCAAAGTCTTTCACAGATTGGTGAAGCTTTGCACATCTTTACTTCTGAGAGACTCTGCCTCGCTAAGATACACTATTTTTACCCAATCATCAACTTAATTAATTGCAAAATGTTTATCTGGCTGTGTAAATTTAATAACACGTTAAATAACAATATAAGTTTATTAGTTGAGTTAATTTCATTATGTTTTATTTACATTTCACACAGAGTCCCAAATTTTGGGGGAATTAAGGTTGTAAAAAAAACTGTACAGTGCTCAGGCCAAGACTCATAAAGAACATCATTTTAACACACTTATAATACTGTTGGTCTTTAATACCTATCTACTGTAACCATTTTAAATGCCATTATCTAGCCTGTTGAGTTCCTGTTGAAGTCTGGTTTCTTTCCTCATGTTTGCCTCGACAATGTCAAATCTCTTTATATGCATTACATTTCCAAACCTACAATTAAGGCTTTTTATAAGTCCTTTAGACTTCTAGCAAGATCAATTCAAATATATGTCATATATTTACATAAGAATACATCAGGCTTAGCACTCTTTGCTCTGATTATATTATGACAGTGCTTGAGGGCCATTTGGCCTTTCCCACCCTTTCCTTTTCCTACCCCTTCACCCATCCTTTCCATTTGGTTTGACAATCAGCAACCCCCAACATTTACACCACTTAGCACAGAATGGCCATGATTTGCACCTCCAAAACTTGTAGTGCAAAAACTGTTCCCTCATCAGCATGAGATTTTTCCATAATTAATAGAGGGTCTAAAAGGAGAGACTTATTGACAATACACAGGATGGACCAGGGCAATAGAGTAAAAATGAGTTATACACTACACTACACAGATAATTCAGTTGCAACTGATCTTGAAAGTAGTGAGCAACTCACAGGGAATCTCATACACAACTCTAGTTAATATACTTATGGTGCTGGGTAAAATTGCGGCACACAGAATACATTTACAGACTTTATTTCTTTGTAGTTTTACACTTACAGTCCTGTGATTCGGTCATTCGAGTGGTGCTATAACTCATTTATGTGTTTGGAAATTGATGCTATATTCTCCAGGGTCATGCGAGTGAATTTTAGCAATCCCAATCTTTAAACATGTGCTCATCTCTCAGCTCCGTCATTGGATGTACCATAAATATGTTGTATTTAACATCCCTGTTAAACCCTCCAAATATTTGTACATTTAAACTGTAAAATGTAAAACTATTAGGATTATAGTGCGAAATTGGGGATGGTGATGATTCCTCATCAAGATTCATGAGATCACTGAGCAACACGAGAAATTTGAGGATGGATTTGGACTGTAATTAATATCAACAGTCTACTACGATGGCTCAGGACCATGGGTTGCATTTAACCACCTATTACTGAACACCTCCCCAATGATCAACTGGAATGAATGGACATTCGGTACCACGCAATGAGTCTGGTTCCTCTCAAGGTTTTTTCCACATGCCATCTCAGGGAGTTTTTCCATGCCATATTTGCCAATGGGTCACTCATTAAGGATAAATGTGCAGTTATAAGAAACAAACTAACGCATTATTTTTTTTATCGCTTTATCTTTGTAAAGCTTATTGGAAACAGTGTCCATTGTTAAAGGCGATCTACAAATACAAAGGAATTAAAGTGAGATTGAAATGGTAAGTCATGTAATTTTTTCCCCTCTGCTAGTCAACTGTAAAATCTCTTGGTTCTAATCAAATATCTTTTACATTCAGCTTTAAAGAAAGATGCAACAGGAAGTCTGATTTCATTAGTACTAATCATTTATTCCAAATCAAAGTAATTAATGGAAGTAATTGTTTTCAGAGTATCCAAATTAACAACATACATATAGACGTCCAATCAAAATCTTTGCTTTATTTTTAACCAAAATTAGAAAAGAAAAGATGCATAAACATTCACACGCTAAGATATATGTTAAGAGAGAACCAATTACGTAGCTTTAGAAATCACTGATCATTTGAATTTTTTTTTTTATGTGAAACACAGACACACTTTTAATTAATAAAAAAAATGCAGTTGCAGTTCACATCCTCTTTCAATTTTCTCATTTCTGTTTGCAGTGACTTTTGGTGACTTTTGGTGACTTTTGACTCTTGAACCATCACACAGCTTTGTTTAATCACGGTATTTGGTGTTCATCTTCACTCACAGGTTCTATAAGATTTCTTCTTCTTCTTCTTCTCTCATCCAGGGAAGGAGTGAGGAGTGGCTCCTTCATGCACTGAGGAAATCAGGTTTAATATATTATAACTGACAACTTGTTTTTATTGGAATACACTGCAGTTTATGGTTTAGGTTATAGGATTAGCTACAGATACACACATTGGTCAAAACTCAATAAACAGATCAGAGATTTTAAAATTGGTAAAAATTTAAAACATGCCCAAGTGCTTTCAAGTGCAGTCATGTTTGTATTTTTTCTGGCAATGAAAGAATAATCGGTGAAATGGGGTCGCTACAGCAGATCATCCGTCTCCATACCCCTGTCCTCTACATCTGCCAGTTTCACACCAACTACCTGCATGTCTTCCCTCACCACATCCATAAACCTCCTCCTTGGTCTTCCTCTTTTCCTCCTTCCTAATGGCTTCATCCTCATAATTCTTCTACTGATATACCCCATGTCCCTCTTCTGCATGTCCAAACCATCTCAATCTTGCCTTCCTCACCTTGTCTCCAAAACGTCTTACATGCGCTGTCCCTCTAATAAACTAATATCAAATCCTGTTCATCGTCGTCACTCCCAATGAAAACCTCAACATCTTCAGCTCTGCTACCTCCAGCTCCACCCCCTGTCTTTTACTCAATGCCACTGTCTCTAAACCATACATCATCTCAGGTCTCACCACAGTCCCTATAAACTTTCCCTTTCATTCTTGCAGATACTCTTCTATCACAAATCACTCCTGCTATCACTCTTCTCCACCCACACCACCCTGCCTGCACACTTTTCTTCACTTCTCTAACACACTCTCAATTACTTTGCACTGTTGACCCCAGGTACCTGAACTCCTCCACCCTCACCACCTTTTCTCCCTGCAGCCACACCACTCCACTGCCCTCCCTCTCATTCACACACATGTACTCTGTCTTACTCCTACTGACTTTCATTCCCCTTTTCTCCAGCATGTACCTCCACCTCTCCAGGCTGTTCTTAACCTGCTCCCTACTCTCACCACAAATCACAATATCATCCACAAACATCATAGTTCACGGAGACTCCTGTCTGACCTCATCTGTCAACCTGTTGATCACTACTGCAAACAGGAAAGGGCTTAGAGCCGATCCTTGATGCAGTCCAACCTTTACCTTAAACCAGTCTGTCGTTCCTACTGCACACTTCACTGCTGTCACACTGTCCTCATACATGTGATTGTGGTAAAGAAGCTGATATAACTAAATTCTTATCTATAACATTATCAGATGGTCCAGACTTTCTCTCAGTGGGGAAGCCATGTGATAACAGTGATGGGTCTGTTCAGTGCTTCCCAACATATTGCAAGTATTCATTCATTTATTCATTATTCATTAATTATTAATATAAAATATTATTATAAATTATAAAATAAAATCATAATATAAATTATACATTTTTGTGTTTGTTTGCTTTTAATAATTTGTTAGTGGCTTTCTGGGTGTATTTTGCTTCTAATTTTACTCCAAAACTACACTGAATAACCACACCATTAGATACATTGGCACCTGCTGAATAACAGTCTTTTTTTATTTATTTTTTTAAAGATTTTTAACCAGGCTTTTCCAGTTGTGACTTCTTTCTAGAAAATCTCCTTTTGAGGTAGAATCTGTGTACAGCTGATGATGCTCTTAAAAGTCTGCACAAGCTCTTCTCAGACCATGAGCTCTGTAACCCCTCCAGTGATGTAACTGGACACTTGGAAGCTCCAATCGAGGCAGGATCTGTGTAGAGCTGATAATATTCGTAAGGTCTGCACAAAGTCTACTCAGTCAGTGTGCTCTGTAACCCCTTCATTTTGACTCTTGGATACTTGACAGTTGCCCTTCTTGTCTTCACTAGATTTAACATGGTGTCTGGGTTATACCCTATTTATTATAATGGATTTCACAGTGGACTTCGGAAAGTTGAAATAAATTTCAATAACCATGTTCATATCTAGGCTCAACAGCCATATTAATTATGCAAGAACATGTGTGGATTTGACTTGAAAAGTAAAGTTGTATCCTGTGTTTCAGGTTTGTGTGATCCTGTGCCTAATGACGCTTTAGATTTCTGTTTCTGACTGCCAGAAGTAGTGTGTGATACGATCTTCTGTTGTTGTAGTTGATCTGCCTTAAAATATGGTGTGTTGTGCATTCTGAGATGCATTTCTGCTCAATGCAGATGTAAATAGTGTTTACATATCAAAAACTAAATATCAGCTCAAAATATTCTGCCAATTCTCATGTGACTTCTTGCTTCATATATATATTTATTTATTTAGAGGTAAATAGGGAAATATAGGACCAAAGCAAGCTCATGTTAAAGTGCTAATAGATCATTTATATATATATATATATATATATATGTCTTTTATTGTATATAATTTCAAATTTATTGCAAATTGGATGCTAGTTATATACATAAACAGCAGAAATTCACCATCCAGATAACAGAAAACTTTATTTCAGTAGTATGACCAGCACTATAATTTATTTTAAACCATTTGACCCATTTTTTAAGAGCAAGAAGCTGATAACATAACATAATCTGGTCTTGACAAAAACAATGAATATAATCTAAAATGAATCAAGAGCATACAGTATATAACCTTTAATTTACCTTTCCAATAGGGAAACAAAATCTATTGTTACTGATGAGAATTTACAGAATATGAAATGAATTCGATGTAAAAGTAAGCGTCAGATTAATTACCAGTGAAAGTGAGCACGTGATGAATTTTAAAAGTGACAGACACGAAAAAACCTTCATGCTCCTGAACATATTCTCCAAAGGGTGTGCACTGAAATCATCAACCAAGTGCAGGTGAACAGCAGAAGGCAGAGTGAGTGATGTTTTCAGGGTCTGTGTACAGTAAGTGTTATAACACCAGCAGGTAGAGGAGCCACAGGAGGACACACAGAGTACCAAAGCAGGTTTGCCAGTCCAGCTTGAGGGTGTCAAAGTCAGAGCAGCCATTACCTTTGACCTGCAGCACGGAGCCGGAGGAAACCGTGCCGGCCGAGTTTGAAGCCCGAACCAAATACTGTCCCGAGTCCCTTTGCGCAGCTCTCTCAATGAACAACACATGCTTGCCTTCTTTATGGGACAGTGACATACGCTCGTCACTGCGCAGTTCCTGACCGTTCTTGAACCTGAAGCACAGAGTGAATTGTCACGTCACACACTCACAGCAGAGCAAAAAAAAGAAAGACACAGGTTAATATGTGCTCTCAGTTAGAGGGTGAAGTTAGAAAAGTGGTGATGTTAAAAAGCTGGAAAGTGGACCTTCAGCAACTTCACCTCAGCATTAATTTCTCTTAAGTGCAATATTAAGGGATGTTCAGTCACTGTTTATAAATGCGTAGGATCACGTTGTTAAAGTTGCAATTTGTGCAACATTTTGCACAATGACAACCATAATACGTAATATCTAGCAGCATAACCAACTTCAAAAAGTTCAAACTTGACATGTACTACAGGCTATAGATCTCAGTTTTCACCACATAAATCTTTTTTCCCTAATTGCGACTTTATTTCTCGCTATTCCCACCTTTTTTCCTCACAATTTCTATCCATTTCTGTGAATTCCAACTTTTTCCTCATGATTCCACCGTTATTTCTTACAATTCCAACCTTATTTTTGTCAATTCTGACTTCTTATCGCAATTCCAACTATATTTCTCACAATTCCGACTTCATTACTCGCAATTTTGACTTTATTTCCGCACATTCGGACTTTATTTCTCGCAATTCTGGGTTGTGATGGTCAGGTGTCCACAAGCCTTTGGCCATGTAGTGTACAAAATTAATAACATTCATAACAGTAAATTTCACTATATTGAAATTGTGCAGTTCACATGACAACCAGATGTCAGCATTTTACAGGGTATATTTTTTTGTGTGCATGTGCAATAGTTTGAATGCTTTTTTTCTTTCTTATCCATTAGTCTCTGAGTAAAATTGAGCATCTGACGTTACCAAACATTATTTTTTAATATAAAAATGAAAATGAAATATTTTGGAACATTGACAACACAAAACCAGGCCAAAACCAAAGTCTGCAGCAGAACGTGCAGGTTCTCCAAGATGCTTCGAACCATTTACCAGCCAATATCAACACATCCTATACACTATTGTACTTATTTTAATAGTCCTACATCCTTCATCTTTCTTTTGGCTGCAAGAGGCAGCAACTGATCATGAGTAGAAGTTTACAAGGGTGAGTTCAAATGATATTAGATGGGAAGGTGAAAAAAATTGGGAAACAAAACAAAGGATGTAGTAATGTTAGAGCTGACAATTTACAAAGTAAAAAAAAAAAAAAGAAAAAGTTAATATTAGAATTTAGAAAAGGAATGGAGCTGAAAATGGAACACAGCTTTATGTGTAATGACAAACATGTTCAGTTAGGTTACATTCTCTCAACATCGACAACTCTCATGCAATGTAAAAAATCAACAGAATGTATTCCAAAATATGTGACTATCAGTTTTGGCAGCCACTAGGGAACGGCCGATATGAAGTACTTAAAGTCTCAAAGTCTAAAACATAATCATCAGTCATTCTTCTTAGTTATAGTATTAAATAAAAAAGAGTTACAGATGTACTAATTTCCAGCAAATACTGGCAGAGCTACAGTAGTTAAAAACTAGGGGTTGAGTTTGTTATAAGCTACCCACCAAGTTAAAGCAGGTTCAGGGAATCCAGTGACTTCCACTTCCAAGGTCACCGGAGAGCCCTCCATTACTACGGCATTACACAAGTTTTTGGAGAAGTTAGGGCTCTGACCTGCTGCTAGGTTCCCCGTAGCCCTGGCACTGCTCGAGCGCTTAATTTCCTCGCGGATGGCCATGGGCCTGCACAGCTCTGGCTCCTTGTCTGGGGTTAATGGTTTAACAGAAGCATGCGTGTTACCAGAAGGCTGTTGGGCCGAAGCAGGTTCATGCACACACTCCTGCGTCTCGATCCGGCTCTCATGCATGGAATAAACGGTTTGCTGGCACTCGGCAAGGCCTTTCGGCTTGCTACTCTTTAAGATGCTGGAGATGGTGCTGGAAACCAGGGTGGGGGTGGGAACAGTAAGTGGGCTTTGGACAAATGAGGAAGATTCAGCTCTGAATCGGCTAGCAGGGCCCATCGTAGGGGATGGGAAGTTTTCCTCTGACCGGAAATGGAGAGGATCGCCATGTCTGGAGTGAGACTGCTGGCTGTAGTGGCTCGTATGGAGGCTGTGGGAGCTCATGCAGTAGCCGTCATCTAGGTCATTCTCAGACTGGACCAAGTTAGACTCAGGGGTTTCGGATAAAGGTGGGAGAGAGATGTCATCCGGTGAGGTACACTCATACTCATCGTTAGATAGCGAGTCTTCACTCAGGTGGTCAGGATGGAAATCTCCATCAGGAGGTAAACCAGAGTCTGGTTCACATCTGGAGAAAAGTTCCTCTTCTCCTGGAAGTGGCACTTCACTCTTTAAAGAATAAAAAATTCAGTCATTAAAATTGCACTCAGATTTCATGTAAAACTGAGGTGAAAGAGATTAATATACAAGACATATTTTGTATAAATGTACCACATATGGCAGGCCATCAGGGTCAGCAAAAGCTTTTCTGCTGGCCTAAACCTAAATCATTGATTTACCTTTTTAATATATATTTGTCTATGAATATGTATAAAATTATTCCCAATACTTTCTCTTCATTTCATGGCGTTTTTCTTGGTTGTTCTGCTTCTGGGAGAGCAGGTCAGCCAAAACAGTTAAACTTTTTTTATAAACCATTTATAATTTAGCATTTTCTTTCGTGTAAAATTCGTGCAAAACACACAATTTGCTTTCATTTCAAATACCCAGGAAAACCTTAATGCACGAAAAAAATGCACACAAAAAACCCATGGTCATTTTACGAGGTAAATATTGATGCTTCTGTTAGAGAAGATGTATGCGTGCACTGGCCGCAGGTGCTGTGGCTACAGTGAGAGGAGACTTGCTGAATTGTGATCAGTGGGTTTCTTGCTTTATACATGAGATTCCTGTCTTTGACGATCCGTTTTGTTATACTGCGTTTCTGTATAATATTAATGCTTTCTACAGCCGTGGCATCATAATGGTATTAAGAGTTTTGGTATTCAGGTAGGACACCACTGAAGGTCTGGGTGCCATTGTGTGCTACATAATATACATCAGTAACTGATAATATTAGCTAAAAATAGAATTAAGAGTTTCATTACAGGCATCAAACACTTACACATACACACAGGCACTGAATTAAAGGCAGATAGGCAACACAATACATGTTTGTATATCTGAATGGAGTTTTAAATACATAATAAGCCCTGTCACTTCTGAGTAGTGCTGCAAGATTAATTGTATCGCTTATGTTATTGATTGTCAGCTTATACGATTATATGATGGCAAACGTTACAATTTAACGAAATAAATAAGTGCTTGTGCAGACACACACTTCCTCAGAACAGTCTGCAGATTTTCCGTGCCGCTAACGAAAATTTGAACGTGTGGTCACGTGACTTTTCAGTGTGCAGCACGGAGACCAGGTGAAGCCGGCTGCCGAACAGACCGACACTGAACTGGTAGCCAGAAAAACCGAAACTCTGATATATGTCGATATTTTCGCTGTTATATGACCAACACTGAGCAGAGAGAGGAACTGTACAAGATTTTGAAATATATACTGCACCTTAAACTTCAGCAGAAAAACAGGTAAATAATTGAAATGAGCAGCTCCCTGTTTGTTTAAGCAAAACTTTTTAAATAAGTTCTTTTTGTGAAAATGTATGTTTTTATTTATTGTTCTATTAATTTTAGTTCATTTTGTAAAATGTTGAAAACCTTTATAGTTTTACAAATACACATGCAAATGTTGAGCTATTTTATGAGTTGCTCAGTAGCTCCTAGTTTTATAACCATAATGACTGTATAAGTCTGTAGAAAGGACATCACTCATAATCTTACACTCCAGTGCTCATGTTAGTCTACACTCTCCAGTGTTCTGTATAATCACACTCATGATGTCACCCAAATGAGGATGGGTTCCCCTTTTGAGTCTGGTTCCTCTCAAGGTTTCTTCCTCATAACATCTAAGGGAGTTTTTCCTTGCCACAATCACCACGGCTGCTCATCGGGGATAAATACACACCGTTCACCTTAACTGTTAAATTCTGTAAAGCTGTTTTAAAACAATGTCTGTTGTGAAAATCGCTATAGAAATAAACTTGACTTGACTATTTCTCATTATCACTAATCTGTGTGCATCTTCCTTGGGAACCAATCAAGTGGACTCATGATTTATTATATCGCAATCGCAAATCACAGTATTGACCGCAATAATTTTTTTCATTTTTTGAGTGACACTTCAGGCACAAGATCTGCTTTCACCATTAGCCAGCTTTTCATTAAAACTAATTACTGCTCAAGATATTAAATCAGCTCATTCAAGTTTATCAGATCACTTACACATGCACCACCTCAATCATATAAGTGTGTGAAAGGGGGGTACATTTGTGAAGTAATAGAAACATTACATGAATTGGGTAAAAGTGAAACTACTTATATGAGTAGTAAATTATGTGCACCCTCAGTCCATTAGACCCATTTGTGGTTCTTGGCTGAAATTTCTATTGGATGCCTTTGTATGCTGTAAAATTACAAATTTTCCTTTACTGGAACTGAGAGAGCTGTTCTATCATGATATTGCATCTGTGTAAAAGAATAAGTGAGCTCCTTAAACATGTGGTTTTCCATTTAACACTATTGGGTTGAACTTTAACATTGATTGCACCTCATATCTCCTTATCCAACACCAGTGATTGTTCTCCACAGCTACATTTACAGTTATAGCATTTGTTCGATCTTATTCAGAGCGAATTACATTTATCTCATTCGTACAACTGAGCAGCTATGGGGTTGAGGGCCTTGCACGGGGGTACAGGAGTAGCTTGGCAACTTGGTGCGGCTGGGATTTGAACTTATGATCTTTAGATCCAGAATTCAATGCCTGTACCATTAAGCTACACACCAAAATGTAGTGGAAATACTTCCCAAAAGAGTGACGATTATTACAAGAGAGATTTGTATTCAAATGTTCAACAAGAACATATGGGTGTGATGTTTGGGTGCCCACATAGTCATGGCCTTATAATGTACTACATATGTGATAAAGGGTAAAATGAAGCCTGTACACACCTTTGCCTCTGAGTTTAGAGTGTGTGGAGCAGTGTGTGAGCCCTGGTGAACACGGGGGCCTGCTTCCTGCTTCTCTGGCCTGTAAAAGTCAGAGTAACCAGATGCTGTATGACACTCGCCCTGAGCCGGTGAAGGAGTGTCCTGAGACAGCCTTTGACTCTGCTGGAGTGTGGAAACCCTCCTGTCTTTGTCCACAGGAGAACTGGACACACTGAACATGTGTGTGTGTGAGAAGGAGGTGTGGGTTTGCTCCTTCCTCTCCACTGTGGACTTGCTAGTGATGGTCTGCACGGTGTTCTTTGAATAAGCCTCCTGCTTGTAGCAGCGTTTCTCGGAGAAGACTTCACCTTGCTGTTCCAGTCTGTCTTGGCATTCTGAGTTGCACCCCTCTGGCTTCTTGCGTTCTGTTTTCTTGGGGACAGTGTCCTCTTTGATGCCACCCGGTCCCATTATCTCAGGAGTGTGACCTGTCTCCTTTGCTTCCGGCTGTTTAAATCACATGGTTGATTTAGACAAGGAAATTACACGTTTGTAAATTTCCCACTAATTTGTAATTAATGCTTACGGTTTCAATGGTGTCATGGGTCTTGTTTTCATCAGCAGATTGAGCCTTCAAAGACTCAGCCTGAGTAAATTTGCAAAATGAAACACATTTATTACAGCAGGTTTTGAATTAAACAACTTAAATTTCTTAATATGTTTTTAAAGCTGGAGTAATGACTAAAAAAATGCGTAGATACATTTCTGAAAATACCAGGAACTATCAGGAAGTAGGCATATGCAATTTAGAAACATTTATAGGTCTACCTGAAATAGCTGGTCATCCAGGCAACTGCTGGGCTTTATTTGTGACTAGTTCATTTAAGCACGGTGTCAGTACCCAAGTCTCAATTTACTTTGAATTAACAAAAGCCAAACATTCAGAATGTTAGCATAGCATTAACAATTGTATTCACAATTACTATTAAATTTACCATGCAGCTGCATAGCCAAGTTTTTCATTGGGCACTACATAATTTTGTAATAATTAAAATATCATGAATCTATATCATGATAAGATGTGATTGAGGCAAAACTAAAAATATAGAGGTGAATGAACATCACCACTAACCCTTATCATATATCATAAATGTATATATCAATCCCAATTTCAATATGTGTACTAAAAACCCTGCCATATAATCAGCTGCTAACCTGTAATTTGGCTTCCAGGTCTACGAGTCCACTTGACAACTCCTTTATTGATTCCACTATCTCATTGTGCTTGTTAGCAGTTTTCTCCATGTACCTCGTCCCTTCCTCAGCTCCTGTATGAAACACATCATTTATTGTTAGACACTGTTAGTCATGTAGGACAATCCTGCTCTCGAAAGGCTCGTGAATTGTTCTTAACCATGTAAGTTTTATGTTTAATTCTTTTACTGAGTAACCCTATTATGGATCTACACAACGGTGGATACATTTGATATTTCCTGTACCTGAGGAAAATTACTACTACTCTCCTGCTTAAACATGATTTCAGTACTCATATAGCATGTCTTCTTGAGGAAATGTTTCAACATACATGCCTTTAAATGTAAAGAAGTATGAAAAGTAAAAGTAGTGATGTATGAGAACTCAAATAAAACTGTTTTCTTGTGCTTTTGCCACAGTGTCTCATTAAAAATTATCTTTCAATTTACTAAACTCTAAAGTGTAAATGAGAAGAAATTTAAAAATGCTTTAATAAAGTATGGATGCTTTACTAGAGGAATTTGGTGAAAATAAAATGAGCTGTGTTTTTTTGAAAAACATTAAACCGAAGAAAACTGTAGCAGAAAATAATATGAAACTGAAGGTTTAATGATGGCTAATAATCCTTGCAAATAAGTGTTCTATCGGTCCTTAACTGTGTCTATTATATAAAACATAGGCAACAAATTAGCAATTCAGTCCCACAGTGGACCATTACAGTTTCCTTTAAAACCAATACAATTCCCTTAAGACAAACAGACAGACAGACAGACAGACAGACAGACATTTGTAGTACATGTGCACAGCAACAAAAATGCAGTTTAGCATGTACCAGAGGTGCAAAAAGTAGCAATTGTGCAAATTAAAAAGTGAAGATAAATATGTAGCATTTGTACAGCATGTAAGTACATATATATATTCTATATGTACAGTAAATAAATGTAAAGGCTATAGCAGTGCAGACATGTGTGGACATTGTTAAAAAGTGCAAGTAAATAATAATAATAAAATATATATATATATATATATATATATACGACCACTCAACTTATGACATTTCAGAGATACGATGGTCTTTTATCTTTTATTTACTTTATTTGTACTATGGTTGGGGTCTACCTGTACAGAAGTGTGAAATATTAGGCAGAATGTAAGGTAACGTATATATAGATACACATAAATAAAATAGTGTAGATGTATGTAAGGCACATTACTATTAAAACCATTCTAATATTTATGATTTCTTTAGTTTTTTTCCATCAGTAAAGAATGTCTTTAGAGACAAATTCAACATCATCCTATGTTATGACTCCATCTCCATCTCACCATGCAGACGCACTGCCAGCTCTGTGATCTGCTTGATTCGTTCCTCCTGCTGTGGGATTGTGGGCCAGACAAACTTGTCAAACTGCTTACGCAGAGAGCTGATGGCTTCCTTAGTCTTGCACTCGGATGAGTATTTGCCCACTCTCACGATGGTGGAGTTCGCCTCCTCACACCAAAACTCGTACTGCGAAAGAATCGAGCGAAAAAAACACAAAAAAGGGTTTACATAGTTTTTTTCTGTTGCAAAATATGGATGTAATATATCACAGCATTATACATGTTAAATAGATATGATCATCTCTTTCTGCTTTATTTGAAGAAGATCTTGATTTTTTTGCAGTATATATTTTATTGATGAGTGGATTTTGTGTTTAATTAATAATGAAACACAAAATTGTTTCAGACATTATATATATATATATATATATATATATATATATATATATATATATATATATATATATATATATATATATACACAGTACACAGTGGCTACTTTGAAGAACCTACAATATGACATTTCCAGTTGTTTCACACTTTTTTGTTATGTATATAATTCCATATATAATTCCACGTGTATATATATGATATAAAACAATATTAAATGATGTCACTGCAAACCACAATTTTAAGACATTAAAATTCAGTAATTTTTCTTTGCATTCAGCATGAGAGCAGGTTCCAGATCACAATAAAATTAAGTAATGATAAATAGAAAACAAGAAAGAAAGAAATATTATAATCCATGACTTCTGTAAAAAATAAAATAGACTTTTGGTCCAGGGAAAAAGAAGTGTTTATAAAAAAATAATAATAATAAAATAAAATAAAATACATGCTATTTTTGCCCAAAAAAACAATTCCTGCATGATCATCGATATATAAGAATGATCTGTTTTTCACAGGATGATCTGGCAGTAGAATGTGATTTACTTTGCACCAATAAGTTCACTGGAATCAGTCTACATATAATTACAACAGACATCTTAACTCATACGTTCCTGTAAAGTGATTAGAAAGTATCAGAAGAAAGCAGTGTTGCACAGTGTTCAAAGGTTTGTTTCCACACCTCTTCCATGGCCTGCTGTAACTTCATGCTGAGTTCCAAGTTCTGCTTGTAGTCCTCGACTGTCCTTTCAAAATCTCCCACCTGTCTCTGTAGCTCATTGATGGAATCCTCCAGCTCTCTGGGACTGCTGCCAATGAGGTGCTTCTCGCTGCTGCTCGACACCGTAAAGGCCTGCAGCTTCGTCTTTAAAATCTGTGGCAGAACAAATAAATCTGCATGCAGATGATCAACCAGGACAAGGTTTATGACTCCAGTAAAAGTACAAACACATTTGCATGAATTTTTGTCACCCGACTTTTTGATTAATCGACCCAGTTTATGTGAAAAGACTTGAATCTGACTCTCAGCACAACAGTCTATTAATAGAACGATATTAAGTCAAACACTGATTGATTTCTATAAAAGATTTAATGAGCCCTTTTCAACTTAATACTTAATAGAAACTGCACAAATGAGGTCAATGTGTTGTGTCGAGTTCGAGTCTGGAGTTTCTTCATCATTTATTCCTCTCTGTTTGCTGTTGAACTGATGCTGAACTGTATGTTGGTGATCAGTAGATACACCAAGCGCCAATCAAACCGAACAGAACAAGCGAAAAACCGCTGCTCGACTCTGATTGGTGGATCGCTGTAAATAAAATAAAAATGAACAACTGATTTTGCAAAATGTAGTTGAGTAAAAAGTACGATATTAGACTTTAAAACGTAGTGGAGTTGAAGTAAATGTAAATAAAATGTAAGTAAAGCAGAGTTATGTGAAAATGCTACCTAAAGGAGAGTAATTGTGTCTCATTTTTGGTCAAAATTATAACTTTTAATCAGTCAATACTTCTAATATGGCATTCGCTGCTTATCAAAAATGTGCTCTCCTTCTTCACCTGCAGTTTCTCTAAGTATATATCGATTTGCTGGATCTGGTTTTTCATAGCCTTCATGTTTCTCAGCTTGTCGTTTTTCTTCAAATAGTTGAACTTCATATTGTTGAATTTCTTCTTGACATCTTTAAAGGACTCTCTGAGCTGGAACAGAACCAGGAAGGGGAACAAACAAACAAGAAAAAAAAAAGAAAAGACTTGGCATGAATGAAAAAGAAATGAAAAACATTTGGCTTGGATCAGCTGTGGTATAAAAAACATCTGTATAATGAAAGCCCAAAGATAACATCTCCATGGAAGCCAAAGTGATTAGGGAGTTTGTGTTTCTCTCTCTCTCTCTCTCTCTCTCTGTGTGTGTGTGTGTGTGTGTGTGTGTACACATGGGGTAAGCGAGGGAGAAACTCATCCCTCTGGCAGAACAGAAGGTCAGTAAGGAGGTGTGTGTGTGTGTGTGTGTGTGTGTGTGTGTGTGTGTGTGTGTGTGTGAGATTATTTCAATGCTTGGGCTGGGGGTAATTTATAACGCAGAGCCATTTTTGTTCATCCCATCAGACTTTCAGAGTCTCGAGTCTCATGTGTCGTCCAAGGACAGCTGCAGCTCAGCACACAAGCCCTAATGGAGCTTCCCATCCTCAAGAGGGAGTCTCTCATTTACAGTCCTCAGAGAGAAGGATAGAGTGCAGTCTGATCATTTGATTTCCTTATTAACAGCACATGAAAAGAGACAAAGTTGAGATCGTATGTTTGCACACGCATTACAGAGTAGGTAAGGTAAGAAAAAAGAGGAGAGAGGGAAAGAGAGAAAGAGAGAGAGAGAGAGAGAGAGAGAGAGAGAAAGAGAGACTTATACTTGTGACATATACTAGCACCTCGTATATTCTCATGGTTTTTAAATGTTTTATTATTTTCTCTGTTCATTCGTTTGATTTTCTTTCCCATACTTGATTGAGAGAGAGAGAGAGAGAGAGAGAGAGAGAGAGAGAGAGAGAGAGAGAGCGAGGGATCACACTGGGTGACTGAGAGTAAACTGTGTCATGTTTCTTAAACTTTGCTCTCTTACCTTAATAAAAGCAGCTGCTGCTCTGGAGGCATTACACACACACACACACACACACACACACACACACACACACACACACACACACACACACACACACACACACACACAGCTGTACACAAAGTGACCAACAAATGCCCAAGGCTTTACGGGTTCAAATTACAGGGTCGCAGAAAAGTATACAAAAAAATCTTACAGACAAAACTGTTGTATATAAAGAAATAAAGGAGGTGTATAATTCTACACAACAGAAACAGAACACACACTCAATCGCATAGTTGTATGTTAATGTGAACTAGTATAGGAATTATAACATTTTATTGGACACACTAATGTTTTTTCCCCATCGTTATATATATTTGCCAGTTTTGGGGTCACCACAGAGGATCATCTATCTGCATACCACCCTGTTCCTCTTTTCCTTCATCCTTAGCATTCGTCTACCGATTATATCTCCTCTGCACATGTCCAAACCATCTCGATCACTTCTCTCTCCCATTGTCTCCAAAATGTCCCACCTGCACCATCCCACTTATAAACTTATTTCTAACCCTGTCCATCCTCATCACTTCCGATACAAAGCATCTTCATCTCCGCTATCTCCAGATCCACCTCCTGTCTTTTCATCAATGCCATCTCTAGCATAAAGAAATGGCATACATAAAAACTCATACTTTCACCTCATGTCCTATTTTTCCTATATTCTCTCTTTTTCAATAGTGTATATCTTCAGTCTCATCTGCAGAAGTGCTGTCGTAGCTGCAGGCTTTTTCTAGTACAAAAATAAGGTAGGGTAATAAAAAAAATACGAATAAAAAAAATAAGGTACTTGCAAGTTTATCAGCGACCAAGATAATAATAATAATAATAATAATAATAATAATAATAATAATAATAATAATAATAAATTGTTTTTAAAGGCGACTTTCAAAACACTCAAGGACACTGTACAGAAAAGTGAAATGAAATCATAAAATAAAACAACCACAAACAGCTATTTAACTGTTAAAATTAATCAGAAGAAGCTCATCTGAACAGATTTGAGGAACGATTTAAAAGTGGTCAGAAAGTCACAATCTCGTATTGATTGTGAAAGAGAATTCCAGAGATGAGGAGCAGCCCAGCTAAATGCCCTACACCCCATAGTGACTAAACAGAAAGAAGTTACAGTGAAGGAAACAGATGAGGAAGATCTAAGCGTGCGCTTTGAGGTGTAGGTATGAAGCAATTCAGAGATGTATGAGGGTGCAAGATTATGCTTTAAAAGTGAGAAGCAGAATCTTGTACTCCGAGATGAACCGATCAAACATAAAAACTGGGTCTGACTGTGGCATGCCTAGAATGTGAAGTTTGACCTTTGGTGTAAATGTATCATGGCCTTTCGTCAGTTCTCGTATATAATATTCCACCATGTTAGCAGGTCACACCTTTGCTATGGGTCAATTTTAGCACTTTTGTTTATTCTTTAATTAAAAATTACCTTGAATTAAAAATAACCATAGCCAGAATGTTCTATTCAGGGCCGTCGCTAGTGGGGTGAAAGGTGATGTCAGTTATAAGGGGCCCTCACTGGCCAGGGGGCCAAAAAAAATCCAGAAGTTGTACTATATAGGCCCCTGTTATGTTAATAATTTAAATATTTATATTAGTTGTATTCCTGTGATTTTAGTGAAAAATACAAAAAAAATACAATTTGATGAGAATAGTTTTTCAAATATCTTCTCCTCTCCCTCTTCCTAAAAATGGTTTAGTCCGATCCGGAGCATTTAATAATTATTTGTTCAGTAAAGAACATCTGAGGGACCCAATAAAATAGTAACTAGCTAATTCTAAAATGATATAAATGTATACAATTTATGTGATAGTGATGTTAAAGGTCATGAAAAGTTCAAACCGATCTACGTATAATAATCATTCGTAGAATTTTCAGAATTTTCAGTTATTCACATGTAACAATAAAAAGCCTCCCTTTTACCTGTATGCAAATACTGACAAACAAGCAAGTCAGGGGAGCTGCAATGCTACTCATCTTCTTCTTCTTGTTCATTCGGCTGCTCCCATTAGAGGTCGCCACAGCAGATCATCCGTCTCCATACACCCCTGTCCTCTACATCTGCCTCTTTCAAACCAACTACCTGCATGTCTTCCCTCACCACATCCAAAAACCTCCTCCTTGGTCTTCCTCTTTTCCTGACGGCTCCTTCCTCAGCATTCTTCTACTGATATACCCCATGTCCCTCCTCTGCACATGTCCAAACCATCACCTCCCTCACCTTGTCCCCAAAATGTCCTACATGCGCTGTCCTCTAATAAACTTGTTTTTAATCCTCATGCAATCCTCATCTGGGTGGCACCGAATCTCCATTCATTACAGTTCAATCATTGTTGAGGTTATGGCAACCTGTAGTCCAAAGGAATTGTAGAAAACTGTTTATATTGAGTACGGTTCATGGTTTCAGTGGAAACATTTTCAGTAGTCAGTCTGTCTGAAAAGGTGATATGTCATTTTACCCAAACCTGCGCTTCTTCCAAAAACCTGAAATAAATATTAATCCTAATAACATCTCAATGTCCTTGTAAATTATATGTTAAAATAACGCATAATGTATTAGAACAAAAAAAAGAATCATTTATGTCACAGATGGAACTACTGTCCACGCTGTCCACACATTCGGACCGATTACATCCGAGAAACCAGAACATTCTGCTGAATTATAAATGAAACAACAGCATGTTATTGTTCTCCAGGTATAAAAATTGGAATCATTCGTTTAGTTATAAGCACATTAAAAACATGAATGGTACATCTGTGTAGGCTTGTTTATGAGCGTGTGGTGTGTGGTGTGTGTCTAAAAGGCTACGGGGGAGAGAGAGAATAAGGTCTTGCATTGACTGACGGGAGCAACTGCTACACCTAGAATTTTCAGCTTGTTTACTCATGCATATTTATGCCAGTGTGTCAGCTTCATTAGCATGACAGACACGACCTGACTTCATGCAGCCATGCCACCAGATAATGATATTCTGCTGGGTCACGTGCGAGGAGTAAAGTAGCTGAATGAGTTGGGATAGTTTTAATCCACATTTCCTGTTATAAAAACCTTCACTCTTCTGGGAAGATGTTCCACTAGATTTTGGAGTGAGCTTGTGGAGATTTGTATGAGATTCATTCTGCCTCAAGGGTGTTAGTAACATCATGTATGGATGTAGGTGAGGTGAGGAGCCCTGGGGTGCAGTCAGTGTTAAAAAAAAGTTCAACTAAAGGACAATTTGCATTTAAAGACATCCTACACTATTGTGTGCCTTCAACATAGTGGTGAGCGTTTGGAGAAAACCCAAATACAGCAGGAAAAGTCGGGTGTTCCAATATTATTGTCCATATAGTGTAGTACCCATAACAGTCACACTTCTATCCCATCCCATAGCTTTATTATAAACCCCTGAGAATAATTCTAAGCGTAATTAATAAAGGGACACATGGTGACATCACAGCTCTCTACTGGGCATAATGAGAATAACATGGCTTTACATAGTAGTTTAATACAATTAATACTAATATATTTATATTTATAACATTTGGCAAACACACTGAGAAGCTATAGGGTTAAGGGCCTTGCTCAGTGTGTGTGTGTGTGTGTGTGTGTGTGTGTGTGTGTGTATACACACACGTGCGGCACTTCTGCTCTCCACAGAGAGCAAGACACATGAGGAGGTCTGCATCTGACTTTCCCTCAGAAAACTCTGATAAACTACAAAAGGTAAAATGTACATGTCTTCCACAAGAGGGCGGCACATACACACATTTATAAGTGTACAGCTATGGACAAGAACACGTATCACGTATATATAGTATACACTTTATATACTCCTCGGCCTGTCATTTATTTACTCTGAACAGATCTGAGAAAATATCAAGCCAATAAGAATAAAACAAATTAATCATGGGTGTAATTGAGAATCTATGATAGATGGGTAATTTTTCAGAAGGGGCAAAACATTGTATCTATTATAAAAAAAAAAAGGTAAATATAAAAAGAATGAAATGTTTTAAAATGAGCAGTTGAAAATATTATACGCATTAAATTTCGCACCGCCAGAAAACTATGAATAAAAATACATTTTAAAAACAATATTTTTAATATTTAGTCGTTAACAGATTATACATACATAATTACACATAATGCATATAAACACAACTTACCTTTATTTTTTATTAAATAAGAGCAATGAAAATTGTATTTTAATAATTTAATTTTTTTTATTATAATATTTTATCTATTTTTTTATAGCTTAAAATAATTTGTTGTAAAAGATTTTATAATAATTAACAAAGGTTGACTAGAATGTGGTGGTTATATTTGTACAAAAATATTTTTTAGGATTTTTAAGTTTTGAATAAATTGTTGAATAAATAAATGAAACATTTTGGAGATCTCAAAAATATCTCGAAAATCTATTTTTTCTGCATATTTCTAATCTAAAAAAAAAACAAAATTTAATGTCAAAATTATGTAAAAAAAATAATAATAAAAATAAAATATGTATAATCAAATGATACATTTTATTACCATTTATAACAAAGGAAATTATACAAAAACTCTCTTTTAAAAGGGACCAACTAAAAAAAGTTCTTGTATTTATCCATTCATTTCTTTATTCCTTTCTATACTATATGCACAAAAGTATTGGGACACCTGATTTTTTTTTAGCCGTATGTGTTTCTTCCTCAAACTGTTACCATAAAATCGAAGGCATGCAATTGTATAGCATGTCTGAATTCAGTAGCATAAATTTTCCCTTCACTTCAACTAGGAGACACAAACCTGTTCCAGCATGACATTGTTTACAAATCCAGCTCCATGAATATATACTTTACATGGTTTAGAATGGAAGATCTGGAGTAAACTGCTGGGCAGAGGAGTGGAGCTTATTATAACAGCAGATGGGGATTAAATGTGGAATGGCATGTTTAAAAAGCACATACCAATCTTATAGTGAGGTGTCCACAAACTTTTGTCTGTACCTTTTCTTTTTTTTTGGTAAGCAGTTTAGAGCAGGAGAATAGAAGGGGAATATATTGTCACTTCTTCAGCGGGTTCTTAATATATGCTAAGGTTTCGGCTTATTTTTGGAGGACTGATAAGTGATTGATAAGGTGACAATCCTCATTACTCTCCAGAGTGTTGAAGGACAAACTGCAGAATCGCAGCACCAGAGCTGGGACAAAAAAAAACCAGCCTTACAGCTACAGACTAAACAGAACCACTCTATAAATAACTCAGGAGCAGTGCAACAAACCCCTGAAGCTCCAAGCACATGTCCTGAGATATTTAACTTATAATTTATTGATTTGTATTGAGACTGAAGGAGCAGGCAGACTGGGAAAGCAAAAAAAAACCTCCATGACTTGTGAAAGCAGACAGGACTGTGTATTTATTTGACTGGAATTTATTTGCCTAAGATTACTCTGGGAGAATTATTAAACAGGCTTCACTTAATCACACTGCAGCCTATAAAAGCAAGACATACACTAAATATTGACTGTATTACGACACCTGATTTATCCAGGCATTTGTGGTTCCTCCCCAAACTGTTACCACTACAATGTTATAGGCACACAATTGTACAGAACATATTTGGATGCTGTAGCATGAACTTTCCCCCTTCGCTTCAACTAGGAGACCCAAACCTGTTCCAACTTGACAATACCCCTGTGCACAAAGCCTTTGGGATAAATCGGAACACTGACTGCACCCCAGAATCTAGTGGAACATCTTCCCAAAAGAATTGAGGTTATTATAACAATGAAAGGAGACTGTGAAATTTTTAAAAAGCACATACCAAACATATGCGCGGCTCTGCACAAAGATTTTACATATAACGTTTCAATGACCCGAACAGGAAATCATTCAACTGGTGAGTGTCTAGATCCAATTCACCACTAGTTGCTGATATTGTTGAGTAGCTGATCAAAAAAGTAAGCCATGTTGAAGCAGCTAAAGGAATTGGATTGAAAACGGATCTCTTTACCTCATTGATCTCCTCTTTAAACACACAGTAGTGCATGTTGCTCATCAGGTTCTCCTCACACCGGCTGGCCTGAGCGGCCCAGATCATGCTGCCCTGGCGCAGGCGCTCCAATTTCTCCTGAACTGAGAACACCAACTTTTGCTGAAGATGGAGAGACAACATTAAATACTACAGTGTAAAGCTCAGAATTACAAAACCCTAAAAGACAATTAAGGAATGTTAATTAGGGCTAATTGACACCAACTAGGTGTCCATTCGAAGCATTCTTGAAGGGTCATTTCATTAAGAAAATACACACCAGTCAGCCATAACATGTGAATAGTGGTAGCTCAGCGGTTAAGATGTTCCAATTCTGATCAGAAGGGCATGAGTTCAAATCCTACCACGACTAATCACGTCTCTGTACAAGGCCCCTAACCCTCAGTTGTGAGTCGCTCTGGATAAGGGCATCTGCCAAGTGCCATAAATGTAAACGAATAACATTTATTATCATCTGGAAATAACATTTGTCAAGCGGTGAGAAAAATTAGGCAGCAAGTTGTTTTTGAAGTCAGAAAAATTTGCAAATGGAGCTTGCTGTCTGTTTGTTGTCTTTCTGTCCACCACCAAAAGCGCCCACAATGGGCACATAAGTATCAACATTGCGCCATGGAAAAGGAGGTGGAGGTGGGCTAGTCCAGGTGCATGTGTGACATTTATTTGAGGACAAGATGGCAGCAGAACGCATTATGGGAAAAAAGCAACCCAGGAGGAGACAGTGTGATACTTTAAGCAATGTTGCTTCTATCAGTTAGACATGGACCACCTACCTAAACATTGCTGCAGTTTAATTGCAGGATAATGCACCCAACACATCCACACTGCAAAAATAGTCAAGTCAAGTTTATTTCTATAGCGCTTTTTAACAACAGACATTGTCTCAAAGCAGCTTTACAGAATTTAACAGTTAAGGTGAATGGTGTGCATTTAACCCTGATGAGCAGCCGTGGTGACTGTGGCAAGGAAAAACTCTCTTAGATGTTATGAGGAAGAAATCTTGAGAGGAACCAGACTCAAAAGGGAAACCCATCCTCATTTGGGTGACATCAAGAGTGTGATTATACAGAACACTGGAGAGAGAGAACTAACATAAGCACTGAAGTGTAAGATTATGAGTAATGTCCTTTCTGAAGTCTTTTACAGTCATTATGGTTATAAAACTAGGAGCTACTGAGCAACTCATAAAATAGCTCAACATTTGCGGATCATCACAGATCCAACACCAGCTTCTCCATGCCAGAGCCGTTAAACACTCCAGGAGGTCCAGTGTCCAAACTCCACATGAAGTAGGATCCAATTGGCACTGGTACGTCTCTAAATAGTTCATTGATGGTTTGAGGAAACTGACAGAGTTCAAGGTGTTGACTCGGCCTTTAAATTCCGATCATTTCCTTGTATAGCCAAGAGTATGTATTGGGGAGCACAGTTCAGGGACAATTGTATTCAGTATATGAACATACATATCACACTAGTTGGGTTCTTCATTGTATTGTTTGAATCTAAGTCACGCAAGATAACATAACAGTCGGATTAGGGGAGACAATTACTGTGGGTACATTGAAAGTGAAATGACTAAACCATTCATTTAAAGGGGGCAAAGATTTTACACATTTAAAGTTGTATTTTATTGAAATATTTCTTCAGACACACCTGAATTGATGATGTAGATGGATTGGTCAAACTTATCATGTTTTATCTGCAGTTAGATCAAGAGCCATAAAGGGCACACCATTCACACTTAAGAAAATGATTTCAGATAAAGAGGAAAGGTATTGAATAGTGAATATTGGAGATTTATATTCATTACCTGTAACATTGGTTAATATTTATGGCTCTAATTCAAACTCAGCTTCATTTTATAAACATATTTTTGCTCAAATTCCCATCATTCCTCAATCCAATTGAGAATCTGTGGGCTGTAACTGACAAACAAGTCCTATCCATGGAGGCCCAACTTCACAACTTAGAAAACCTAAAGGATCTTTTGGTTACATTGTGGTGTCATATAACAAAACACACCTTCAGAGGTCTCAGAGTCCAGGAATAATAATAAATAATAAAAAAAACACCTCAATAAATCAGAGTTATTTTGGAGGCACAGAGGAGAGAATATTAGGCAACTGGTTTGAATGTTGTGGCCAAATCACTAAAAACTCTGTATTCTCTACATTGTTAGATTATGATACATATAAATCATTGTAATAAATGAATATGAACTATGTGCTGGTTGAACGATTGGTGCAACAACCTGGAACTTCTGGGGGTGAAAGTGTAGTGAAATCACTTCCTGTTCCTCGCCAGATGTTGCTCAAGTTGCCGCAAGCAGCAGATATTGGAAGCCAAACCAAAGCACTTTGACTCTTGATTGGTAATTTAATGAATCAAATTCTGTAGTCAGAGCAAGTTTATGTCCACATCTCACCGGGTGCTGTACAGTGCTGGTGATATCAGCTGACAGTGAGATGACTAGTTTGTAAAGGTGCCGGACGTGGTTCTGCCGCTCTTGGTGCTGGCTGAGATGAATCCTGGCATGATTCGGATCGCTTGATCCCTTCAATAGCTCAGCCTTTAACAGACTATCCAGCTGAGGATCAGAAAAATACGCTTTATACAATTTTTTCATTCTATACACATATCATTAAATTACATTAGATTCAACTTTGTTGTCAATGTTTAGGGTACAAGTACAAAGGCCAATAAAATGCAGTTAGCATCTAGCCAGAAGCGCAAATAGCAATAGATATAAATAAATAAATAAATATATGCACATATGTATATATAATAACATATTATAGGAGTGCAAAGAATGAGGTATAGGTGCAAAGACCAGCTCAGTGCTGCTGTCTAAGAATACAGTACAAGGTGCTATCTATCTATCTATCTATCTATCTATAGATAGATAGACAGACAGGTAAATATGTAGATAGATAGATAGATAGATAGATAGATAGATAGATAGATAGATAGATAGATAGATAGATAGATAGATAGATAGATAGATAGATAGATAGATAGATAGATAGATAGATAGGTCTCAACTTTCAATCAATATGAAAACAATTAGAAATTATATTTTTGACCTACAAATCATTTTTAAATACTCTTTAAATGGCTGTAAAGTTTCACCAGAAGCAGAACATTAGAAATACTAGATGTCTTCTAGATAATAATTTTAAGGTTTGCATTATTTGAGCATAAACACAAATTTCTTTATTAGAAAACAAAATCGCCTTATAATGGATGTGTATAAACTTAGCTGGAAAAATAAGTTAGTATCCAGGAAACTTTGAACTTTAAAAAGCACAAACACTGTTTAGAATTGATTTATCACCTTACAATGGAGTATTTTTTTCACTCTGTACATTTTTTTTCCGAAATCAATAAACCTGTCTGCGATTATGAAAGGCACTGTAAATGTATTTTCTTTCGTCCTTTTGTAACACGCTTGATGGCAGGTGAGTATTTTGTGCTTAGCGCCACAGTTAGTCGTCGCTAATGGAAAACCGGGAAGATCGATGAACCGTGACATTACCTCTTGATAAACTTGATGGAATTTGACGGCCATGCTGAGAACGTTCTCGTACTGGCGGATTTTATCCCTCACACGCTGATGCGCCAGGAGAAGCTCGCTGACCCTCTCGTTTTTCTCTTTCATCGGAATCCCTTTTAGTGACAGCAATTCCGATGTCTTAACCAGGAATTCCACTTCTGCGTTTAGTTGCTGGGATACAATTTAGTGGCATTTAGATATATAAATGGAAATATAATTATAGAGAAAATTCCACATTCAGTCTGTAATGGTGATGAAAAGAAAGGAAATGCATTAAGTCCCACAAACAATCATTTGAAACATTATATATATCTAAATGTCTAAATTACCATTTTGCACATTTGTACATCAGGAAATGTGACTATTTTTCAACCAAATCAACGTGGAAATGATTTAATTTACTTTTCAATTTCGTCCCTGGCTTTTCTCTTCTAAATATGTGTTTACAAAGTGTTCTTTCCTCCCACAGCAACTGTCACACTTTGATCAAGTGGTTACGGGTTACATGTCATAGTGAATTGGACATAAGCCAGGTACCAACTCTCAAAATATCACTAAGGTTCCTGTGGCACAGAAATAGATCACGTTTGAGAATAACCCAGCTTTAAAATGCTAGGATTTTCCTTGTGGTTCAGATCCATTCAAAAGAGCAACAAAACAAGGTGTATGAATGAAGGAAATGTTTAAAACACTGTATGAACAAACGTTTGTGGACACCTGACTGTCTTATTTCAATATCTCATTCCACATTTAGTCCCCATTTGCTGTTATAATAAATATCTTCTGGGAAGGTGTTCCACTAGATTTGGTGTGCTTTTAAAGGTTTGGGCTCATTCAGCCATAAGAGTGTTAGCAGAATTAGGTACAGGTTCTAATTCATCCAAAAGGTTCTCAATAAGGTTGAGGTCAGAGCGCTATAACTTGAGATCTTCCACTTCAAGTCATCTAAACCATATCTTCATAGAACTCACTTCGCACCCAGGGGCATTGTCATGCTGAAACAGGTTTGGGTCTCCTACTTGAAAGAAACTTTACAGTTAAATTTGGTGAAGAACCACATGTGGCTGGATGAGTCAGGTGTCCCATAACTTTTGTCCATACTGACTTACTAATATATATTTATTTGTATATTTCTGTTCATGATTGTTTGTAGCTTTCAGAGCGCTATATAGTACAAAAGGTCAAAAGTTTACTATGTAACACATTTTTTAAAGAAAAGTGCTAATATTCTCAGTGTCACATCAAACTAAACTGTGTGTGTTTAAAACAAATCAAACAAAATAAAGAGAATTAGACTAATGAAAATTATTAATGCAGTCACGTCTGTCATTACTGCTTCATTAAAGCGGCTTTTAAACGCTGATACTCATATGAAGGCTATGTGACACTGTATATCTAAAATAACATCATATTAACGCTCCTGATATAAATAAGCAGGAATAAAAAGATCAGAGATCATTTAGGCTCATATTCCCTCTTGCCGTAAACATCCTCCAGGTCCAAGTCGATAAGATTCTGCCACCTTTTAGACTGGCACACACAGTAGCCAATACCCGTACTCTCACTCCCTTTCAGATTTAGTTTAAAGAGAATGCATTTTGTTGAGGTACTTTCAATTTTCTCTCTTGTTTTCTGGTTGAAATTTGTGATTTTGGTTTGTTGAATTGTTCTGCACTTTACGGTGGCCGAGAAGTGCAAAACAAATTAACAAATCCAAAAACAAGATAACAAATCAAAAAACTAAAAAACAAATACAAAAACTAAATAATAAATCCAAAAACAAATTAACAAAACAAAATAACAAATACAAAAACTAAATTTACAAAAACAAAATAAATACAAAAACAAAATAAAAAATACAAAAACAAAATTTACAAAAACAAAATAACAAATACAAAAACAAGATAACAAATCAACAAAACCAAATCAACAAATCAGAAAAAAAATTCAAAATCCGAAACAAATGAACAAACCTGAAAAAACACAACGACATTTCAGTCAAACCGGAAAATGTAGGTATAGTTTGTGAATAAAATACTTACTGCTCATTGGATGAGACATCTGACCTTCTTATAAATCATATAATTGTATTTCTTGTACAGATTTTTTCGAATAGTGCAATTTTAACTTTACACACGTGCGTTTCTCCTGCCGTAGTCTGTATATCATGAATGACGGCTGTCTCGTCCAATGATCGGTACGTGTTCCATTTACAATCTATACCTACCTTTTTCCAGTTTGTCTGCATTGCCGTTGTGTTTTCGGTTTGTTAATTTGTTTTTGGATTCGTTTGGATGTGTTTTCTGAGTTGATCATTTGTTTTGCACTTCTCAGCCACCGTAGCACTTTCATTTGTTATACCTTCTAAAAAGCACATGCAGAAAATGAATAGCTCAGATTTAAGAAATTTTGCCTGGAGTTCAAGTGTATAAATATATTATATATATATATATATATTTATTGAATGTGCTTTGAATCTAATCACATCATTAGCTGTGTAAAGATTTCCAACCCTACCAGAAGCTGAGGCTTAATAGAGTTGAAGGTCTCGTGCAGCTTGGACACGCTTTGAAGATCGCTTCCCAGATCGAGTCTGGACGCTGGAGCAAGAGTTCCCTCCAGAGACTTCAGCTCATGCATAACCTGTAAGCAGATCACAGCTTTCATTACTAATGTGCCTCTCGAGCCAAAATGTTTCCACTTGTCATCATAGTTTACCTCAAACATCCCCCAAATGTTACCTTTTTCATTTGATCCTTGAATTTTTTCCACTGCTTCTTCACCGACTTCATCTGATTGTAACGGAGCTGCCATGATGTCCACAAATCCGTGAGCTCGGCTTTTGTCCTGCTCAAATTATCTGTGGTCATTTCCACAACATTAACTGCTGCTTTGACATTTAGACTCGGAGTCTCGCTTATCTGTATCCAGGAGCAACAGAGTAAAGGACAATGATCAGACACAAAATTGTATTGGATGTTATTGGTTGCTGTATCATTACATTTTTCCCATTGCTTGAACTAGCGGACCCAAACCTGTTCCAACATGACAATGCCCCTGTGCACAAAGCCAGCTTCATGAAGATATGGTTTACATGGGTTGGAGTGGAGGATCTCCTACTATAGAGTTTATTTCTACTGAACACATTTGAGATGAATGTGAACGCTGACCCCACCCCAGGCCTCCTCACCATCATCTACATCAGTACCTGACTTTACTAACACTCTAAGAGCTGAATTGATCTTAACAAACACACTCCAATATCTTGTGGAACATCTTCCCAGAATAGTGGAGGTAATTTTAATAGCAAATGGGGACTAAATGTGGAAAATAATGTAAAAAAAATGACATTTTTATGGTCAGGTGTCCACAAACTTAACAATATATATATATATATATATATATATATATATATATATATATATATATATATATATATATATATATATATATATATATATATATATATATATATATATATATATATATATATATATATATATATATATATATATATATATATATATATATATATATATATATATATATATATATATATATATATATATATATATTGTTGCCTTTGTCCTGCATGGAGAGGAACTTCTGTAAGAACAACTGCCATCTTGCATCCATGGCCTCATTCACAGAAGCTCCTGTTTCCTCATTTTCTTCCTCTGCCTCGGGTCTCTTCTGATAACAATCCATTAAAAACTTTTCCTGATCTTCAACCTGGAAAAGAACATAACACCACATGACCGTTGTTGTATAAGGAAATAAAACAGCATACAAATTCTTTTTATGTAATCAAATTAAAATTTTACTTCAGTTACACACTACTTTAACCTTTTTTAGTATATAAACTGTATATACTAATCACTTAATTCTTCCAGTAAGACATCCATATAAACAGAGACACCAAAAGTGGCAAATTGGCCAAAAGTGTATAAGCACCTCCTTGGCAGAACATAAAAAGCTAACGTAGCTCCTGAGGCTCTCCAGGCATTTGGAGATGTTCCTCTGCATTGTCTTAAGCTGCTCTCTCAGCACACAGGCTCGGTTAGAGAGCTCCACTTCCTCTGTTGACTCCAGCTTCCTCAGTTCCTTTATAATTTCCTCAGCGGCATGTGACTCTGCAACAACATGCTGCAAGAGACGAAACACCTACGTTTTCTATTTGACAAGTTATAAGGGGTTCATAACACTATCAGCAGTGTAATACATGAATAGGGGGGGAGGGCAGGTTAATATCATAACACTTAATCAATGTTCATTGGTTACAAGGCAATCAAGATAATTTAACAATCAAGACTATTCCACCGCCTACCACTAGAGGTAGTATTATCTACAAAATACTTTAGCATTGATGACTTATTCATTTACTCAACAGTATTTCTATTATCTTATTTGAGGATGTGGTAGCTTAATGTTTAGGTCATTGAATCCGAAAGTTGTGGGTTTAAATCTCAGCCACACCAAGCTACCACTCCTGGGCCCCTGAGCAAGGCCCTTAAACCCGTAGCTGCACAGATGTACGAATGAGATAAAAGTGGTCTGGATAAGAGCGTCTTCCATATGCCATAAATGTATATTTGGTGTTTGTTTTTACCCTTTTGCCTACTTCTAAGTTTATGAATGTTTCATATCTCGAGTACTTCCTATGCATAAACTAAACTAAAAGGTAATCTTTGATATACGTTCCAGTAGGCAATAAAGATACATCATGAAAAACATTAGAAGGTAAAAGTCACTGTTGTGTGTAAATGTGTGCAGTAAGCAGTAAGCTTGTGTTGTGATTGTAATCATGCAGGCGATTACATACTATTGGTCCTTTGTAAAATGATGGCATGAGCCATGCTGTCTCACAGATTATTTCAGATTATTTTAATAGAGACACTGTGCATTTTTATGAAAGGCTAAAGCAATCTAAACATTATCCTTTGTTGAAATTCATAAGAGATTCAGGAAACAAAACAAAGATCTTTATCTATTGCCCATACTGTGGAGTTTGGCATTCAACCTAAATTTAGCAAGAACTCAAAACAGTCCTGCACAGGCATCTGACATAGTAGGTGGTCTGCAGCAGTCTGTTTTTAGTAAATTAATGGTGACGCAATGTGTGTCTGGTCCACTGTTGTATTATTGTTAACCCTTACAGCAACAACACACAAGAAGTCACTCTATAGTCATAGCCTAAAAGAGCTCTAGTATCTACTATTCTCCCAGAGCAAATCGCTACAGAACTACACCCATTAGGACCCCCAAATCATCACAGAACTACACCCATTGAGACCCCCAAATCACCAGAGAACTATACACATTAAGATTCAAAATCACCTCAGAACTACACTTATTAAGACCCCAAATCACCACAGAACTACACCTATTAAGACCCCAAATAACCACAGATCTACAACTATTAAGTCCCCAAAATTGCCACAGAACTACACCCATTAAAGACCCAAAAATCACCACAGAACTACACCCATGGAGACCCCCAAATCACCACAAAACAACACCCATTAGGGCCCTCAATCACCTCAGAACTACACCCATTTAAACCCCCAAATCACCCCAGAAGTACACCCATTAAGACCCCAAATCACCACAGAACTGCACCCATGGAGACCCCAAAATCACCACAGATCTACACCCATTAGGAGCCCAATCACCTCAGAAATACACCCATTGAGACCTCCAAATCACCATAGAACTATACCCATTGAGACCCCAAAATCTTGAGGTCTTAAATGGGTGTTTGAAACAGGTCACTCTGAACCATCCAGCAATTCTTACATGGCCCAACTACAGCAAGATATGTAGAACTGAGCTTCAGACTTTATTCAGAGGCACCAAAACCAGAAAAGGAATCAAATGAAATGTTGTTGTTTTGTCTCACCTCTGTTTATTTGCCTGTATATGTACACTCACCTGTGTACTTTCAAACAGCTCCAAGTGTTTGTTGAGCACTTCCTCAGCCTCAGAAAGTGAAGAACCAGGCTCTGTACTACTGGATAAGACCCCATTACAGCTCTTAATCCAGCTCGAGATCTGGAGAGAGAAGCATTATATTAAAAGAAAAGAAAAAAAAGCCAGTGTGATCAAAAAGTCTGCTTTACTCAGGTTTGTTGGTTCTTAGAATTCACAAAAGAGCAATCATTGCCAATTACTGGCTTCGCCAAATATATTGACAGCCATATGAAGTACCATCTGGGAGTGGAACAAAACATTTTGACCATCATTTGTTCCAGAAACGCTGTTTCGGCTTTAAAAGCAAAGACATTTTGCCTGGGGTATAGAATAACTGGCAACAAATTGCAGTTAGCTACACAGCCCATTGCAAATATCGAAACCTTCTCGCTCTGGCTTGGAAATCGTCTTGCCAAATGTTCACCTAGACGTAACCTTCCAGTAGGTCTAATTGAAGGTCACATTACGTCAAAGGTTTGTGGACACTTGACTATAATATTGGTATTTGCTTTTTGAACATCCTTTTTCACATTTGCTGTTATAATAACCTCCACTCTTCTGGGAAGATGTTCCATTAGATTCTATATTTGTGCTCACAACACCTTCAGTAAACTCAGGTACTGATGTAGGTGAGCTGAGGAAGTCTCAGGTGCAGTCAGTATTTCAATTCATTCCAAAGATTTTCAATAGGGTTGGAGGTCTATAGCAGGAGATCTTTACCTCCAAACCAAGTAAAGCATATCTTCAAGGAGCTGGTTTTGTCATGCTGGAACAGGTTTGGGTCTCCTAGTTAAGAGAAAATTCAATGCTACAGCACCCAAAGACATTGTATATAACCGTGTGCCCCCAGTGTTGTGTTAACCGATTGGGAAAGAACCACAAATGGCTTCAAAGTCAGGGGTCCTAATACATTTGTCCTTATAGTGTATGTCAGTTAAGGTGCACTAATGAGTTTTTAGAAGAATGTTAATACAGTACATTTTAACTTAAGTGAAATCTCTCCTCTGTACCTTTTCCTCCAGGTCATCAAAAGACGTTAGCAACAGCTGTTTCTTCCCAGCAAGTTCCTTATAGGCGTGACACTGCTCACTCAGCCCTTTCACCCGTTCTCTGATGTACCCCAACATCCTTTGCACGCCTCCGACTTGGGCACTGCCATAAAAACATGCATGTTTAATATAACTAATGTTTGTTTGTGTGGTCACCCAACAATGCACAAATACAAAAGATATGACGTTTCTGCCAGACTGACTTTTAACTAATAAAATGAAATGAATACTAGAAAAGTTAAAAAGTTTAAAGTGATAAAGGATTAACCGGTGGAAGGTTCCCTGGTGGTCTAGTGGTTATGATGCGGCGCTCTCACCGCTGCGGCCCGGGTTCGAACCGACCCCAGCCACTCTTAGTGCCGGTCCCAAGCCCGGATAAATGGGGAGGGTTGCGTTAGGAAGGGCAGCCAGCGTAAAAACATGTGCCAAATCAAACATGCGGATGGTCCACAACAGGAATATCCCCAGAACACATGGTGTGAGGTGGGAAATCACCTTTAATGGGATATCTGTCCATCACAAGGCATACACATTCACACCTAGAGGCTAATTAGCACACTCAACAGGCCTGAATGTTTATGGGAGATAGAAGGAAACCCAAGAACCAAAGAGGAAACCCACACTTTGAGGGCGTGAGAGGGCTATACTATTTACATTTTACACTTATGGCATTTGGCAGATGCCCTTATCCAGAGCGACTTATAATTATCTCATTCACAAAACTAAACAAATGAGGGTTAAGGGCTTTGCTCAAGGACCCAACAGTGGCAGCTTCTGATCAGAAGTCCAACATCTTATCTACTGAGTGTGTATTTGTATATTTATGATTAAGATTAATCTTTCTTAGCCAGTTTTGTTCAATGACAGGAAAAAAAACATCTATCCAGAGAATTAAAGGAAATTTCTGCACCCAGATCAAGCTTCCTGTATCGGGAGAATATCCCAGGAACACTGGGTATGAAGTGGGAATACACCCATGATGGGACATCTGTCTATTACAAGGCACAATGCAAACATTTACACACAATTAGCATAGCCAATGGAATTACAGCCATGTAAGCCATTTTGGGGGGTGGAAGGAAACCAGAGAACTCAGAGGAGTGTGTAGGTGTGAGGGTGTGAGAGAGAAATAGCATTATGGAGCAACCAATTGTTTTCTGTTGATAGAAATAGTGTCACTTTCAAAAAGCTTTTTTGATATCTAATTTTTTTGGAAGGTGTTATTCTTTTTATGGATGGCTTGATTTTTTTTTTTTTAAGTTTTATAAACCGTTGAAGCAACCACTCTTGAAGGTCTCACCTCTGTGGACTGAGCTTCTGGAGTATGAGCTGTCCTCGTTGAAGAGGTTCAGCCGCAGCGTCTTTAACACTGCGATGCAGCTCTTCATGCTTCTTCGCCAGCTCAGTCAACTGCACAGTCTGAGTTCTCAAACCCTTTACGGTGCTCTCAATAGTTCCCAAGGTTTTAAATGCCTGGAAACCATACAGAGGCAGAAATTATAGGGCATGTTTGGTACTTGAATGAACATTGCAGTAAGAAAAAAGAAAAATGAAGTGTGTTGTATTAAAAGATCTTTTGAAATATCAAGAGATAAATAGATTAACTGCTTTCAAGCGGTGATTTTTGAGCACATTTGACGATGAAAATGGTGTATAATGTCTCACTTTCCCCAACTTCTAAACCTGGTCATGTGATCTGTCTGTTAAACCAGTTAATGTTTGATATGCAATATGTTTATTTTACTATTAAATCTAGTCTTAAAATTAGGAGAAAATAACATGGAGATTAAAACTTCCATTAAATTATGGAAGTCTGTTTCCGCCACATAAAAAAAAAGTTTCCCTAAATAAGGTCGGAATAGCGAGAAATAAAGTCGCAATTAGGCAAACCTTTTTTATATGTGGCAGAAACAGGCATTCATATAAAATGTAACCAGCAGTCAACAATCACATTTAAAATAAATCAAGACAAAACAATAAAAAGCAGGAAAGAAAGAAAAAAGAGAAAGGGCTATGTATGTTCTCTTATTTCCGTTTTTGATTTAATAGTGAGAGCCGGAAAAGTCGACATATTGTTTCTGAGAAACACAAAAAAAGAGAAAAAGGTTTATTTATTTGTTTTCTCTTTTCATTTAATCGTACAAAGTGTAGTCACCAAAATCTCACTATACCAAATATGATCAATGGTCTAAAGTGCACAATATTTCCAATCTAACATTCCAAAAGTACCCTGGAAGTCAAATGGAATTTCATTGGTGCTCTGTTCTTTGGATGAAATATCCACCCTGGAGCTATTTGTGCAAATGATACATGATGATACAAACTATAGCAACATATTCATATAAAAGCTGACAATATAATAGAACATGATTCAAGGCAAGGCAGGATTCGGGCGGGGAACTGCATGGGGTCGAGGTTGTTTTTCCAAAAAAACGTCTGAAGATATTGTGCAAAGCATTAAATTGTAAAAAGGGGGCTGACTCCTATTTCCTGTCAATCTCTTGCTTTTGAAAAGAATGAAGTGATTAATATAAACTTTTCTGTAACATGTATGAAACTGGATTGTTGGATGTAGCAACTGATGGATTATGTGCTCATGGGTGATCAGTTATTTTACATCTAACCAAACCAAATAACTAAAAAAAATCAATCAGTCAATCAGTCAATCACTCAATCAACCAATCAATCAATCAATCAAGTCATTCTTCCTACCTATCTTTCTTTTTCTTTCTTTCTTTTTCTTTCTTTCTTTCTTTCTTTCTTTCTTTCTTTCTTTCTGTCTGTCTGTCTGTCTGTCTGTCTGTCTGTCTGTCTGTCTGTCTGTCTGTCTGTCTTTTTTTGTCTGTCTGTCTGTCTGTCTTTCATGTCTTTCTGTCTGTCTGTCTTTCTTTCTTTTTCTGTCTGTCTTTTTGGCTGGCTGGCTTTCTTTTGTCTATCTGGCTTTCTTTTTTCTGTCTGTCTGTCTGTCTGTGTGTCTGTCTGTCTGTGTGTCTGTCTGTCTCTTTCTTTCTGTCTTTCTGTCTTTCTACCTGCCTGTCTTTCTTTTTCTGTCTGTCTGTCTATCTGTCTGTCTGTCTGTCTGGACTGAGAAAGACCATAGTCCACAGTATACGTTAAAATGTATAAAATAATCTGTGCTAATGCATGTTAAAGGGCGATATTTTTCTATAATTACATGCTATTTTGTTATGTTTATCGCATCACCATACCCACATCTTGCTGGCATCAATTTCCGATGTACATTATTGGAGCTCATTATTAACATGAACCAACAGATTACTTAAATGAAGGAAATTGATTTCTACAGTAATGTATTACCAGTCAAATTAAATTATAATTAATTGAAAATATCCCGTTAAATAAGGAAACATAAAATGGGCATATTTTTTTCTTCACCATGAGACTCTTTAATTTACTATCTGTGATGCTCTACTGCACTACAAGTCATCAAATCCATTAACTGTAATTGCAGCTGCGTTTCACTGCCTCCACTTTTACACATACTTTATTAGCGCTGCTGAAGAAGGCGTTGCTCTCGTGCAGCTGTCCAGCTCGACAAATCATCAGATCCCAGAACTGCTCGTTTGTGGTGAGAAGATTCTGACTTTTCTCTGAGAAGGAATCAAGCTTTTCATGATCGTTTGAGAAAAGAAGCTCCGATGCCTGCTGGAGAAGTCGCTCAACCAGAGACGTCCATTGCTGCAGAGTATTGAAACCCATTAGATATTAGCATGGAGAATCACCATGGTGCAGACTGGTTTGAATATTTACAGCATAATCAAAAATGAAATCTTATGAAATTTATAGAATACTTGAATTATTTAATTGGGTTTTATGAGACCAGAGAGCATTCTCAATCTTATAATTCCTTTTGGAATAATTTGAAAAGGATTTATTTTATAAGGCCTGGTTTTCTTTCCTCTTTAGTTGTCCTACAAACAGCTTCTCCCATCAAAGCTGTGGATTTCTCCATCTCCTTCTGAGTTCCTCTTCATACCTTGGTTTGCTTGTCTGACTAATCTCATGTTTATCTATTTACATTTAGAGCATTTGGCAGATGCTCTTTACAGAAAGTCTTACAAATATTACATTTATGTAACTGAGCAGTTGAGGGGTCCAGAGCCTTGCTGAAGGGTCCGAAAATGGCACCATGGTGGTGTGGGATGTGATTTCATAACCTTCTGATTAAAGGATGGTTCATGATCTTGTACAGTATATAATACTAATCAAGTACAATTCATTTTTTATTTGTAAAGCACTTTTAACAGAGGTCCATTTCAGTCGGACTTTCCAGAGACAGTTCCTTCCCTAATCTAGATTTCTGTATTGCTTGGAAAAGTACTTATAAACAAACCTCACCTTAGCTTTGAGTTCAAATTCTTTATGCTCCTGCAGTAACTCTTCACTTTCAGACAAGGACGAGCCCAGCTGATTCCTTTCCAAGAACGGGTCGCCTTTTTCCTTAAACCATCGTGTGACCTGCATGACAGAGTGGATAAGAAAGCAAACAGTTACAGGACTGTTCTGAACTGAGACTGAAGGTCTTGGTTACTGATCGGAGGTCGAAGGAAGAAAATTGAGTTAGCACAGTGTCACTGTAGCTACTCAATCTAAACCGGAAATACAATCTGTATTGTCCAAAAAAACGACTTTTATTGAATTTTTCCATTTATTAATGTTATTAATTAATTTAATTCATGCCTATTCAATCAATTACTCAATTTAAATCAATATAATAAAGTGTATTAAATTAATTTGATTTTTTCTATTTTTTTTTTACGTTTTAAAAAAAAATTGTAAACTGTTTATGTTTACAAATGCAATTATAATAAAATTTTATATATATATATATATATATATATATATATATATATATATATATATATATATATATATATATATATATATATATAAAACATGTATTTTGTTTACCGTTACACCTCTAGTGAATACACAATAAATGACCGTTTCAGTTTCAATTCAGTTTTAAGCTATATAATCTTTGTAATTAATTCCTGTCTCCTTCAACAGGTTTTGCTGATAAATAACTGATTCATCTAGTGGCAATCAGAACATCATTATAGGATTCATTTCTTTTCTCCCTGTTAAATATGGCTATGGTTTTAAATATGCCATAAATCCGACGTTGCTCTTCTTGACCTTGTGTAAAAAGACACGTTGGTTGAATTAGTTTAAGTATCCCCTCTAGTAGTCACTTACCTCCTGTTCCTGTCTCTCCCACTCAGAGATCCTGTTCTTCACTTCCTGACTGTGGATTTGTTGAGCCATACGCTGGTCAACTGCTCTACGTCGGTCTTGCAGGAGCTCCATCAGTCCATCCACTTTCCTGAAGCTGTTCTGAGCAGCACGTGCCCCGACTGTGTATCGCAGTGCCTCCTCCGCCTCGAAGCTCTTCAAGAAATCCAACAACTCACATTTTCTATTCAGTGCCTTCATAGACTTCTCCAGCAGACCTGAAGATCCACAATGGGACAATGGGAGTTAAAACATTATGATGAAATGTTTACTTCATTGACATAATTAATCATCTTCAGAACTTCAATAGTTTAATGCTTTACCCTGTTTATTGTTGTATTCCTTTATTTAAAACCTATATTATTGAAAACAGACTTTTGTACAACTCCTGGACATGGTAGGTGTGTAGAGAAGAGTTAAAACGGATACATTTAGATTTAATCCACTAACACTCCAGTCCATTATCTCCACAACTGAAGCCACCATTTGGGCTGCATTTTTCCTTCTTCATTACAGCCTGATGTGTCAAAGTGACGTTTATAATCTATTGAACACTTTGACTGTGTAGTCTCACGGATATAGAATAGAGAAAGTGCTGAGGGTCCGGGAGAGAAAAAGTCTCAGAGGATCATAACTTATTAGTGTGAAGTGCAGGTCAGAGGTCATGTTCATTCAGGAGATCAGTGTAAGTGTATCTCTCTATTACTCAATTTAAAACAAAAAATCAGATACAACTATAAATACAGACAGACAGATAAAGTAATTAGATAGATAGATAGATAGATAGATAGATAGATAGATAGATAGATAGATAGATAGATAGATAGATAGATAGATAGATAGACAGACAGACAGACAGACAGACAGACAGACAGACAGACAGACAGACAGACAGACAGACAGGTGAACAGACATGCAATAAAACACATGGACTAAGATAGACAGACAGACAGATGTTCAGACAGACAGAAGACATGCAGACAAAAGATAAAAGACAGACAGATCCGCAGAAAGACAAATGGACATGCAGACAGTCAGACACATGATGGAAAGATAAGCAGACAAACGGACAGACAGATAGAGAAGCAGGCAGATATATAGACAGACACATGATGGACAGATAGACATGCAGAAAGACAAAATGAACAGAAATGGACAAACAGAGTGGCAGGCAGCTATATAAACAGACACATGAATCACAGCAAGACATGCAGAGAGACAAATGGACAGACTGGAAGACAAATGACAGAAAAATAGAATGATAATATGATCATCTACAGACAGGTAGATATATAACTAGTGTGATGCAAATGACAATTAGATTTAGACTGAAAGACAGATGGGTCTGGGTGTGTGTGTGTGTGTGTGTGTGTGTGTGTGTGTGTGTGTGTGTGTGTGTGTGTGTATATATGTCACCTCTCCTTAGGCTGCTGTATTTGTGCTTCAGCTCAAAACCCGTGTCAGGGTTCAGGTCTGTTCCAGCGCTCTGCAGCTCCTCCGCTTCATCAATCTTAATGGCAAACTACAGTCACACAGAGACACGAATTAATACAACATGCTGATTATAGTCTTTACTATTAAACTGTAATAAGACATTTTAAACAACACACGCACACACACACACACACACACACATATATATAAACACTCAATCTGTACAGGTGTTTGTGTGTGTGATTGAAAAAGCATAGAGAATGAACAAACGGACTGTCTGACTGTCTGACTGTCTGTCTTACTGTCTGTCAAATCCAAACTCAGTTCCAATGATGTTAATAATGAACCAATAACACGTGGTAACAGTGTTTAAGGCATTACATTTTTAATCCGAAAATCATGAGTTCAAATCCCAACCACACCAAAAAGCACCAAACTCTTGGGCCCCTGAGCAAGGCCCCCTTTACCCCATAGCTGTTCATTCGTATGAATGAGATAAACATAAGTCATTCTGGGTAGGGAGTCTGCCAAACGCTGTAAATGTAAATTATAGCCTGCAGAACGCTCCAGGTGACTAGTGTTACTATCTGAAACGTCTCATCACCAATCAGACCTGAGAATGAAACATCACCACATCAGTTATCAGTCTTCAGTGCAGACATTCGAAGTTTGTTGATATCTTCTGAAGCAAAACCCAGTCCTGATTGGATCACAACACACACAAGCCCAAATATATATTCTACAGCTAATTTCCTTTATTTTCAGTCGAATCTATATCAGTCCGATCTCCAGAGGATTTCATTGCTTTTCCTTCTTGTTCTGCTCTTTCATGTCTCATTTCAACTCTCAGTGTGAATTCAAACAAATATCAAAGCTCTGGATTTAAAACAACACAACAGAACAAAACAGAAAAACAGAGGAAACAGCTGTTACTTTGAAAATATATTGAGTACGCAGCTCTCTCTCTCTCTCTCTCTCTCTCTCTCTCTCTCTCTCTCTTACACACACACACTCACACACACACACACACACACACACACACACACACACACACACACACACACAAACACACACACACACACACACACGGTTTCACATACTGAGCAAACACAAAGTAGCAACATAAACTCTGAAGAGAACAATAGATGTGTGATGAGAGTCTACAATACGACAGCGTTATCAAATACACACACATATTCTCCCTCTCTCACTCACTCACTCACTTTCTTCCTCCAACCTTTACCCACTCACTTCCTCACTCCTAACTCCTTCTTCCATCACTCACTACCTCACTCTCTTCCTCTGTCACTCACTCCCTTACTCACTCCTCTGTCCCCATCACTCCATCCCTCACTCTCTTCCTCTGTCCCTCACTCATTCACTCACTCTGTCCCTCAATCTCTTCCTCCATACCTCATTCACTCAATCCCTCACTCTCTTCCTCCATTTCTTCCTCCCTCCTCCATCCCCACTTAGACTCTCACTAACTTCCTTTATTCTTCACTCCTCATTCTCTCATGCAATCACTCTCTCCATCCCCCACTCACTTTCTCCATCCCTCACTCACTCTTTCATCATTACTCACTCTCCCTGACTCTCACTCACTCCCTCTATCCCACACTCCCCTCTCACTCACTCCTCCCTTTGATCACACCATTACTACCATCTCTTCAAGCTTCCACAATACATATGTTTCCTATGAAAGTAAAAGCAGTATACACGTCCTCTCAGCAACACCACACTCGTCTTTCTCACCTCCAGGGCGTGGTTGTAGAAGTGGCAGGCCAGCTGCAGGAGTGAGCGACGTTTCTCCAGGTGGCTCACCAACTTTTTCCAGGCCTCGCTGAGCGACAGAGCCATGGCTTCATAAACGTCCTCCTCTCCCTCCTTCTCCTCCGCAGTCTTATCCGCCTTCTCCAGCAGTGCCCGCACGCCTCCTTCATTTCTCTGCCACACAGTTTCACATTGCTCTCGTAAGTTTCAGCTTAGAATCCTCGCTTCTCCAAAGTCTTTAATTAAAAGAATTAGCGCTTCAACAGACGACTTGTGCAGGCTGAACGATTTGTGTACTGCTGCTATTGCTTGGTTTTAATAAAAGCCCTCATGGGAAGCACTGGCTCTGAATGTGTCACCCCTCCGGAGACGCACACAGTTGCCAATTTGGATGCAAATCCAGAACAACCGAAAGCAACTCGCAATCACCACAGTGCATTTGAATCAATGTTAAAATAAAAAATGTTAATTTTATAGATATATAAAAAAAATACCTTGCACGTGGCACAGAAAAAACAAGACAGTGTTAATGCTCGAAGAAATCCCTGCACTGAACATACCTGCATTTTAATTTTTTTTGTAGAATTTCTCATTCCGAGAGAGAAAATTATAACAAGAACAAGAAACTGTGTCATGTTAGAGCTGAAAACATACCAAAAACAGACCACTGCAAACCAGGAACATCTCACAAGAGCTGCAGCATTGGAGATGCTCTGACCCAGTGGTCTAGACATCACAATTTGGCCCTTGTTGGCCCACAATATAGGAGACACACAATTGCATAAGATGTCTTTGATAAAGTACCATGGTATTTTCTGCTCATTTCAGCTAGAAGACCCAAACCTGTTCTAGCATGATGATGCCCCTGTGCACAAAGTGTGGTCTATTAAGATTTGCTTTGCATGGGTTGGAATGAAAGATCTTCTCTAGCGCTTTGCAACCTCAACCTTTGATTATCTTTAGGATGAATTGCACCCCAAGCCTCCTCGTCCTACATCAGTACCTGACTTTACTAACATACTCCACAATCTGGTGGAACATCTTCCCAGAAATGTGGAGGTCACTATAACAGCAAATGGGAACTAATTATGGAATGGGATGTAAATACATGTATAAAAGAATGAAACACTCCAGGACATGCTGTTACACTGATTCTTGTCAGAGACTGATCACATGTATAATAGCTACGGAATGCAATGGCAGCTCAAGTTCAATACACATTGAGGGGTTCTTGACTTGGACATCTGACAGAGCAGAGAGTGAAGCAGCTGGCACGAGAAGCCCTGCAGAGCAGGAACTATAATTAGGCCTGGAAAGAAACTCCTGCATTCTGTGGAAATAATATAAATCGCTGGCAAGAGCAAGAAGAAGATCGGTGCAAAGCGAAATGTATAAGTGGGACATAATCCAGAGAGAAAAGGGTGTGAGTGTGTGGTGTTACAATGTAAGGACACAAGTCTAATGAGGAAATATATCATAAACGTCAGTATGCTTTACGTAAGTAAAGGTAATGTATGAGCTGGAATTGGGTCAGTTCACACATTGTAACCTCATTATTATAGGATTGTGTCTGGAAAAAGAATGAGATGCAACAAAGCGATAAAACCATTCTTTTTCTTTATGTAAACAGCATATCCTACTATTCAAAAAAGGGAAAATAGTATTTATACTGCAACTTTGTTACATATACATTCTGGCATTTGGCAGACGCCTTTATCCGGAGAACTTACAACCAGTGATGGACAGCAACAATGTAAATGTTATTTGTTACTGTATTTAAGTATTTTTATTCAGGGAGACTTTTACTTTAACTTCACTACATTTATTAATAAAATGTTTTACTTTTTACTCAACTACATTTTGTGAAATCAGTCGTTCCTTTTGTTCATGAAGATAAATACTTAAGTGATCAATCAACAGCAATCTACCAATCAGGGTCGAGCGCACGCTCTGTTTTGAACTCGTTTTGATTGGCGCTTGGCGTATCTACTGATCACCAACATACAGTTTAGCGTCAGTTCAACAGAACATTTAGAAAGGAATAAATGACGAATGATGAGTTCGACTCGAACTCGACACAACACAACACGTGGCCATATTTGAAGTAGTTAAAAAGATCAGTGTTTGACAAATTGATATAATTCTATTAATAGATCAGTGTGCTGAGAGTAACAAAGTCTTTTCACTTAAACTGAGTCTGGTGATAAAAATTATATTAGAACATTATAGCCATAATAAATCATAGTACTTTGGTACTTTTACTCAAGTTTAAAGGGACACTTTTACTTTTACTGGAGTAACATTTGACCTTGTGTATCTCTACTTTAACTTAACTACATGGTTTGTGTACTTCGTCCACCACTGCTTACAACTGAAACGTTGAGGGTTATAAACCTTGGTCAAGAGTCCAGCCGTATTGGCGGTTGAACAATTTTCTGGCTGCGAGCTTAAGAAATTTTGAAAGCTGCAATCTGATTGGCTCTCTGCAAGTCCATGTACACAGATTGAGCCAGATTTCTGAGCTCTACACCACAACAGTGGAAGATAAAACATTATAATTGACCAAAGGCTCACAGAAGCAATTCTTTATAATGCATTTTATTGAAGAGCTTTAATTAACTGCATTGTCTAAAATGCACATTTAGTAGTATGCACTTCATGTAGTAATGTGTGTAGGTCTGCTTAAAACATAAATATCTCTAATTGTATGAAGCACCTTGGTCTTGGAGGAATGTTTCACTTCAGTGTGTACTGTACCAAGTGTTTGTGATTGAAATGACAATGAAAAAAGCCACTCAACTCGGCTTGTGGTGAGTATATCAGACCTTTCACATAAAAGGGCTTAGTGGCTGTTTAATTCTGATCGAAAGGTTGTGAGATCAAATCCCAGCACCACCAAGCTTAGCCTGTGAGCAAGGCCTTTAACCCTCAACTGCCCCATTGTATAAAATGACATAAGGACATATGCTGTAAATTTAAATCTAATGCTCATGGCTGCTCATCAACATGGATTCTTCCTGTATAAGTTGGAGAATCGTGACTCCATATCTGAAACATACCAGACTGACTATATAAAGCAAAGCTAGATGTCTATATTGTGAGACTAATCTAGTTACTAATGCTAACAGCAAAAGCATTTTGGTTTTATGGAGAATTAGAATAACCTCCACTCTACTGGGAAAATGACTGATTCAGTAGGGTTAAGATCAGAGCTCTATAGCAGGAGATCTTCCACTCTAACCCATTTAAAGGAGATCTTAATGGAGCTGGCTGGATAATACACAAGGGTATTATCATGCTGGAACAGGGTTGGGTCTCGATTAAATGGAATTTTTTGCTACTGCAGCCAAAGACGTTTTATACCGTTGTGCGCCTCCAATGTTTTGGGAACAGTTTCGAGAAGATCCATATATGACTGGAAAATCTGGTGTGCAAATACAGGGTAATTTAAAAAGAATGAACTGATATCATGACGCTTTGCTTCAGTTCTCAAGCATCCTCATGGAATGAGTCAGTGACCATTTGAAAGAGGAGTTATCTAAGTTTTGAAAGGCTGCCACAAGGGGCGATGTAGTCGCGTCCTTTCTCTGGAAATGTTCAGTTGTTATATTGCGTAATGAAATCGGTTCATTCTTTTTGAATAACCCTGTACTTTTGTCTATATAGTGTATAATATTGCACACCTATAAATAGGGAATACATTTGGTTGTCCAAGGTGGCCACCTCCTCAATATCAGAGCTTTTAGCTACACAGTGAAGATTTGCCTGTGTTTCTAGATGACACTAAGAACAAGGAAAGATAATTTGGAAGAGATAGACACAAGTCACATCTTATCTACGTTAGCCGCATAGCACCGGGGCCTATTTTGAGAAGCAGCGTGTCTAAACATGAACGATGCACTACACTGGAAGGGACATAAGGACTTGTTTTCCATCTTGCTACAGTGTCATGTAACTGTTGTTCATCATCCTGTTTGATAATGAAGTAAAGTGGCATGTAGGTATATAATAGTTTCAGCAAAAAGTCATGACTGTGATGCCGCACCTTTAGTTTAACCAGAAGCTCATCGTGTTCTTCCAAAAGTTTCTTGGTTTCTTCCTGATTGTTTCCAATCCCCAGGAGGTCCGGATGGGCTTCAGTCAGCTGCAGCTGGACCAGTTCTCCACACTGCAATAATACACACACACACACACACACACACACACACACAAATAGACACAGAGATGACAAACCAAGGCCGTGTTTACAAAGAGGTGAAACACTATACCTGCGGGTGCATTTCCTGTGAACTGGAACCTGGAACTTTAGACACCTCCCCATTATCAAATGGTACATGTGTATGTAAATTCTCTAAAAAAAAAGTCATTATGCATATCCTATACTTATATTATATATATATATATATATATATATATATATATATATATATATATATATATATATATATATTAAAAAGTATTGGGACACCCGACTTTTCCAGCCATACTGTATGTGGTTCTTCGTCAAACTGTTACCACAAAGCAGGCATGGAATTGTATAAGACGTCTAAGGATGTAGCATCAATGTATCTATCTATCCCTCCATCCCTCCATTTTTTTTCATCAATCTACAGATCTACCATCTACCCATCTCTCAATTTATCCACCTAACTACCCATCCATCCATCCATCCATCCATCCATCCATCCATCCATCCAATCTAAATCTAAATATCTAAATACCCATCTACCAATCTATCCATCTACCAAACTACCCATCTGCCAATCCATCCATCCATTTACATTTCTATTCATCTACCCATCTACCATCCATACATCCATCCATTTATCCATCTACAGACCTACCATATACCCATCTCTCCATTTATCCACCTAACTACCCATCTACCAATCTATCCATCTACCAAACTACCCATCTCATAATTCATCCATTAATCGATCTGACGTTTATTTTTATAGTATGTTTCATAATAGACATTGTCTGAAATCAGCTTTACAAAATCCATCCATCCATCCATCCATTCTAAATAGTACATAATATCTAAGAGTCTATTTGAACAAAAGCATAATAATGACCATTTAACCCACGTATGCTTGGCTGAAGATTCTATTTACCAGAATCTCAGGTTCAGAACGCAAAGGCACACTAGCGCCCTTTCACAGCTGCTGCAGTTTGTCTAAATTGTGACACAAATGTTGGAAAGGCAGCCTCGGATATAAGGACAGATGGCTGCTTAATTGTCTGCACTGTATATTTTAAGAGCGTTGGCAGCAAGCATTATGCCGGCATGCGCGGCTTCGACTGCAGCCAGTTTTCTGCTCAAAAGATTTCATATTGTGTTTGTGTGTGAGCACTTTTCCCCATCAATAGCTGACCCGAAAGCAGCAACCAGCACCAGAAGCACAAAATAAAACCAGGTAGAAACCCTGATCAATAATTCAAAGCTCGTATATGGGATGGGATTTGTCACAAGCAGAGTAGTTCATGGTTCCCGCGGGAGTCGATAAAAACCAACATTAACGCAGACAGTGTGGCAGACTTCAGGACATGGAGTTCGGCTTTGGAGTTTGTCCTCCAGAAGAATTAAAGCCAGGTTGTAATGGATGACACAGAGGCACAATTACTCCCGGATATGTGGCAGTTTGTCTTTGGTGATGGCTGCAACAAAAAAAACTAAACAAACAGCAAAAAACACGTCACCTCCTGCACGATGATGGATCTGGCTTTTCACACTTGCTCATTTCCGAGCGCTGGCGTACCGAGGTCACTTCTGATTAGTGATTAATATCTACGAGGAAGGACAAGGGATCTTCTCGAGCTACTGCAGATTTCAACTATTTATTATCCACATAAACATCGGAGTGAAAAAAAGTATTGTAATTGCAGGAATGACGTCAGGAAGGATTCGTGACAGTATTATCAGGAACTATACAGTCACACAAAATGATGTTCAAGGAAACTGATCACTGAGAGAGCAGTGCAAAAAGTTTCGAGACTAGGCTCTGTTTTACAAGAAAGTACTTTATTTATCTACGTTTACAAACAATCGCCTTCAAAATAGTCCCCTTGCACAGCAATACAGCGCTCCCAGTGTTCCTGCCACTTTTGGAATATGTCTTCTATTCGACGTGTGTAAAGGACCTTCTGCGATTCGATCGTCATCTTCGTGGCAAAATGGAAGCGAGATCATGTGAATTTTTGTCTGACAATCATTATGCACAAGTTGCTGAATGACTTTGACAATTCCAGGGGTTGAGCTCGTTGAAGGTCTTCCTGTTCTCTCGTCGTGTTCCAGTGATGTTCTTCGGTTCTTGAAACGCTCGTACCGCTCAAAACACCTCGAACGACTCGTTGCTGCATCGCCGTATGTTAAACGTATGTCACGTCAAACGTCTCTTTAGCAGATTCGCCCGGTTTCACGTAGAAGTTCACGTTTGCTCTTTGTTCTAACTTGCTGTCCATGATGAAATCGCAGACGTGGTAATGCACATGTTCTGAATAGCACCAGTTAGGTTCTCCAATAGTACCGAGCTTAACTGTTCTATTCCAAGTGTTACTGGAGAACATTAATTTTTTAAAATTATTCATTTAGAGTTATGTTAAAGATTACATTCAAATTGATAACCTCAACAACAATAAAATTATAATAAAGTTAATGAATATTCGGATGTCACCTAGAGGAGGACAAGTTTCCTTTTAAATCTGCTTCCTCTCAAGTTTTTCCCCCTCACAAACACTTATTTGTTACCTCAACCTATCTAGATAGGGAGGAGGGACCTTTTGTAAATTGATTGAAACAAAAAAACACAAAAAAACCTAAACTTGGAAAAAACAAGCATGATTGTAAATTTTAAAATCCTGTTTTAAAGTGGTGTCTCAAGCATTGGCACATGAACCACTTCAAGCTTAGACGGAAAAATGGATTCAGCCAATTCTGCACGATGGAGCTGAAAAACAACTTTAAATCCACCATAAACTTCAAGAAACAACTCAAGCTGAAGCTTTTGGAAGAACCCTAAAAATCTGCTGACCCTTACTGTTATACACTATACAGACAAAAGTATTAGGTCAGCTGACTTTACCATCCATACATGGTTTTTCTGCAAATTGTTACCACAAAGTTGAAGGCACACAATTGTATAGAACGTCTTTTTAAAATAGTCTTTCCTAAAACATCATATGGACAAATGTTTATATTTTTGTATTGGGACACCTGTTTGTTTCAGCCAAATGAGATTCTTTATTAAACAATTAGTTCTGGACACAATTGGTGTCTTTGGATGCAAATAAATAGAATTTTCCCTTCATTGGAGCTAAGGGACCCAAACATGTTCCAGCATCACAATGCTCTTGTGTATAAATCGAGCTCCATGAAGATATGCTTTACATGGGCTGGAGTGGAAGATCACCTACCATAAAGCTCTGATCCTTAACCTTAATGAGAAAACCTTTGGGATGAATTGGAAACCTGCACCCCAGGCCTCCTCACATCACCTACATCACTACCTGACTTTACAAACACATCCTTTTGGCTGAATGAACACAAATCTCCACAATCTAGTGGAACATCTCCCCAGAAGAGTGAATGGAACATTCACTTTGGACAAAAGACTCCCAAACTGATCTCTATCTAATTTCTCAACTATGACTATTCCACCAAAGCATTTGCAAGCACTAATACACAACAGCTGTAGATGAGATTTCTATCATATTCAGGGGAGATTTGACGTTTATATAACACTTTTCTCCAGAAAAGCAACACGATATGAAAGAGATATGAAAGCTTGTACACTGTCATTACTCGAGTATCTCGAGTGTAGCTTATGTGTTTTATTCATTGTGTTTCATGTATAAGTGGCAGCAGATACAACCTGCTACAACCTGGTTGATCATGATGTGTCACATTATGGTGCATTAATCTAAATGACCAGACTGGATGGTATCTACATTCTCTTGATTTTTATTATTTTTGTAGTGCACTCAGAGAGCCATTGCAGACCCTGGAGACTACATAACTTGTGAGGATACGATTCATCGATTAATGATGTCATAAATAAGGCCTTTGCATGTTGTCTTAATTATGACATCATTAATGGATGAATCGTGTTCTCACAAGTTATGATGTGTATGTGTATAGATTTTATATTTATATATAATTTATCAATATAATAAAAGTGTAATCTGTTGTTTATAAATGTTAATAATAAACTACAGAAAATAAAATAAAAATGACAGGCTACCTTCTGAGTAGGTGGGAGTGATGTCATGATGTCCAATAATATAAAATTCGTTTGTTACCTATTAAAAAAAGTGATAGATTTCAAACAATGAAGCCTTCAAACTGTACCTTTAATACAGCTACAATGATCTGCGTGTCTCCTGCCTGCACTGCCACTGTACTCAGCACTGTGGTGTTGGTGGTGGACGCTTGTCCTCCCCGTTCACCTTCGCTGGACATTTTCCTCCTCCCGAGTTCACAAGAACAGCAAGCAGGAGGGTCAACTTGGCCCAATATGTCACAGACAGACGTCCAAACCCAAACAAACAAAAAAAGTCTGTTACAGCAACAGCGTCACCATGTCCCGAGTGCTCTGTCCCGCTCTCATCCAGCATGCAGTTATGGAGCTGCTTTTAGTCCAGCAGAGCAAGCCGAAGGGGCTGAGGCACAGCGAGGTAAAAATAGAAATATCCACCGGCTTTTATCACGCTGCACTGAAAGCAATTTGACACACCCCTAAGTTTGGTGACTTTGGGCCCCTCTATGCTTCTGCTCTCCCTCCCTCTTTCTCTCTCCCTCACTCACTCTGTCTCTCTTTTTTCCATCTGCCTGTTGCACTCTGTCTACTGAACTTTTGTTTGTTTTCTTTTTCCCTCAGAGATGACTCGAATGAGACAAGAACTAGAGAATTTGGAGGATTTTTATTGGGTTTAAATACTACACCAGGTCAGTATTATCTAGGATTCAATACACCAAAGGAAGGCTTTTAGAGTCTGGGTTGCTGCCAGGATTCTTTTTTTAATCCCACTTTGTTTGTACTGCTGTAGAGATTATATGTCTCTTTTGGTCTGCTTCAAACTTCAAGTGGCGTCAATTAATACCTTTGACAGAACGTAAAACTAAGGGCCTTGCTCAAGGGCCCAGCAGTGGCAGCTGGGTGGTGATGAGATATGAACTCACAAACTTCATTCAACACAGTGACTTATATGGTAGATGCTCCACATACATTCTCTACACAGATTTATTCTAATTAACTTTTAAAGGAAGGAGTCTCCAGTGTCAGCAAAATCTCCTTGGGGGCAGGACCATCGCACTGTTGATGTAAAACAGCACAACCCAAAGTATGGGTTATATAATGTTTGTGTATTTTATCAGGAACCCCCCGAATAGTCAAAGATTCGATGCTTCGATAGGAGGAGCCTGATTCATCTACCGATCTGTTATGAAACGAGGGTCGTGCCATTATTGTTATACGGGGGTGCTCGACGTCTGATTAAACAAGGAACAACCGGTTTTCTCCCTATAAATTCATACATTAGAATAATGGTTTTAATAACGTAAAAAAAAAAAGAATCTTTTAATAAATATTTGTAACAGGCGTGAATCAATAGAGCGCCCCCTGTGACAGATTTAACTTGCACCTTCCATGATGCGTGACCGACACAGGAGCATCTTCCAGGGATTTAAATATTTAATGTCTGGGAGAATCTGTGAAAGTGTCTTCTGTTCTAATTTATTTCTGTACATGAATATTTTTTTTTTTAGTGTTTTTCAGAAATGGTTTACACCTGACCACACTCCACTCTTCTGGGAAGATGTTCCACTAGATTTTGGAGTCTTCTCGTGGAAATTTCTGCTCATTCAGCTACAAGCAGTGTTAGTAAAGTCAGGTACTGATGTAGGTGAGGTGAGGAGACCTGGGGTGCAGTCAGCATTTACAGTCATCCCAAAGGTGCTCAATAGGGTTGAGGTCAAAGCTCTATAGCAGCGATCTTACACTCCAACTCATATAAAGCAGATCTTCATGGAGCTGGATTTGTGTAGAAGGACAATGGAACAGGTTTTGGCTCTCCAAGTTCAAGTGAAGGGAAAATTGAATGTCACTGCACCACAAACATCATATTAATGAATACAAAATGAACATCAAACAATTGTGTGCCTTCAACTTTGTGGTAAGTTTGTGGAAGAACCACCCAGGCTGGAAGAGTCAGGTGTTCCAATACTTTTGTCCCTATAGCGCAAAAGAGAATCCATATAAAAATGTGCTCTTACCTTACTTAGGACAATGGGAGGAAAATAAGACCCGAGAGAATCGCTGATACTGAGCAGCTCCTGACACTGACACGAACCAATCACAAGCTCCCTGATGCTTCAGTTAAACAAGAAAAAAGGTTTACGGTGTCAGTTTTGGTCATGAAGATGACAGATAAATCTAATCAGAATGCATGGAAAAAAGCTGAATCTTAAAGAGTTAAACATTTATAGTTGGTTTAGTTCATTTAGTTTGATTATTGTCATATGCACAGTAAAGAAACAACCCCCCCTAATAAAATTCTTCCTTTGACAGACAGACAGACAGACAGACAGACAGACACAGACAGACAGACAGACAGACAGAAAGAAAAGAAAAGAAAGGAAGAACACGTGAAAAACACTGGTGTTATTATTCCAACCCACCCCCAGACATGTTTTGGGCTCCAGTTCAGGATGCCGTGTTTCTCCAGGGGAATTTTATCACCAGTGCTCATGTGCAGGAAGCGATGTGACGAGCTGATAGGAAAAAGAAAGTGTGAACAAAAAAACAGAAAAGAGATATGTGGATGAACACTGTGTGATGGTGTATGGGTTTGAAGAGACGTTCTGATGAACCAAACTACAAGTACAACTACAGACTTTTCATTAGCTGGAGACAAAAGTATTGGGAAACCTGACTTTTCCAGCCATATGTGGTTCTTCCTCAAAGTGTTAACACATAGTCGAAGACACACCACGGTGTATGGTGTTTTTGGATGCAGTGGAATTCAAGTTTCCCTTCCTTTGAACTAGGAAACTCAAAACCTGTTCCAATGCCCCTTTACACAAAACCAGCTCCATGAAGAGATGCTTTACATGGGTCAGAGTGGAAGATCTCCTGGATTATGGATGTGGTAAGGGAAGACATGCAGGTAGTCGGTTTGAAAGAGGCAGACGTAGTGGACAGAATAGTATGGAGACGGATGATCCGCTGTGGGGACCCCTAATGGGAGCAGCCGAAAGAAGAAGAAGAAGGATTGGAAGATCTCCTACTGAAAATCTATGAACCCTATTGAACATCTTTGGGATTAATGTGAGATCTGACTGCACCCCAGACCTCCTAAACTCACCTAAATTAGGAACCTGACTTTGGTAATACCCTGACCACATATTTACACAAGAACACTCCAAAATCTAGTGAAACATCTTCTCAGGAGAGTGGAGGATAATATAACAGGGACTAAACTTTTCTAACATTTATAGAAGGAGTCTCCAGTGTCAAAGTCAGGACCGGATTGACATTTTTGAGGAAAACAAAGGTTCATGGCTACTATTACACAAGCAATAACAGGAGTTTTGGTAACGTTTTACAACATGAAATACAACTTTGAATGGGTGAAATTGGCTAAATGCAATTGGCAAAAAGTAATACAACAAATGGTGAAATGTGATTTTTAACAATTTCTGAATTCTTCTTTAACCTGGAATGTTAGTTCTGCTTGAGACAATACTTATTTGAGCACTCCATTAATCAATGTGCATGAATACTCACTAATCCCAAACCCACCATCAGATACCAGCTTTTCATGCACAGCTTCTGTTTTATAGTTTCCTGTTTCCCCCCTGACTGCCACATCCTGTTCCTGGTTATCACTTGATTACTGCTGAATATTATGTTGTTAATCAGTGGTACATCCTGGTGTTTGTCTCTTGCGTGCTTCATAATTAAAAGCCGCTGTTTGCTCATTTCTAAATTCAGTTTCCCGCTTCATTAATCTGTCCAAAGACCTGTCACACCTCAAAAAAGTAGACAAAGGCATGACAAGTTTGCACTATACAGTATATAGACATTATAAGGGGAGGGTTTTGTGACTTCCATCCACATGGGGCTTCCCAAAATTGTTACCACAAAGTTGAAAGTACACAATTGTTTTGCAAAGATGGATGTCTCAGTCTTCCAGGACAAGAAGGCTGAAAAACAAACCCACCATAAGAAACGTGAAGAAACACTTGGATGTAAAACTTTTGGAAGGAGTCCCCTAAACCTTACAGTTATATACTATACGGAAAAAAAGTATTGGGACACCCGACTTTACCAGCCATATGTGGTTCTTCCTCAAACTGTTACCACAAAGTTGGTGATACAATTTTATAGGAAGTCTTTGGGTGCAGTAGCATGAAATTTCCCCTTCACTCTAAATAGGAAACACAAACCTGTTCCAGCATGATAATACCCTCTGTGTACAAAGTCGGATCCATGAAGATATGCTTTACATGGTTTGGAGTGAAAGATCTCTGAACTCCATCCTAATTGGCACCCCAGACCTCCTCATCTCACCTACTTCAGTACCTGACCTTACTAATGCCATTGTGTCTGAATGAATCTCACAAATCTCCTTAAGTAAACCGCAAAATCTAGACGACTTCTCAGAAGAGTGGCACTTATTATAAAAGTAAACGGAGACTAAATGTGGAATGGGATGATCAAAAAATGTACCATGAACGTAGCAAATAATGTTTCCATTCATTTATAGTGTTATAAATAAACACTATAAATAAAACATTGTTATTCTTCTGAATTTATTAAATTACCTAAAATGGCCTTATACAGCTGTGAACTAAGTGCTGTTCAAAATAAATAGATATAAAAAAAAATTATACAGAAAGGTAAAGAAAGCATGATTAGAAGCAATAATCAAGTTTGTATCATGAATACACATGAAATATGGGGAAAATCTCCAGCGTGGAAAGATTTTGCAAGTACACAAGTTAAAACAGACTGTATAAATAGTATACGTTTTGCAATTAATTAGAAGAAACAATACAAAAAAAAAAAAGCTGGAAAGGAATAATGGAAAGAAAACGAGCAAACAAGCACTGGAAATGTTCAATACAGTAGTCCCCCGGAAGTTTCTCTTTGAAACTTTGGACGCACCCCAACAGCCCCTATGGTACCTTCGTCAATTCATCTAGACATTATGTCACTTTAATACAATAATTTGTTTTAAAAATTGTATGATATTTGTTAGTGAAAAATGTTTCAAAATGTTATTCCTAAAGTTCCTGAACATTCGGTCACCACTGCGGATTCCGGTGAAATGTAAAATAATCCACATCTTGCTGTTAGTTAGGTTCCAAAGGAGAACCCCTGAATTTCTGGGGGTTGACTGTACACAAGAGGTGTTCAAGTCAATCCGGGACTTTTACTTTTCAGGAATAAAAATGGATGCTAGTGTGGCATAACTACACGCAGTAGTAAGTAACTTGAGTAAACCATTACTGATAATCGGCGCATGTGTCGCGGGTCAGTCCAGAGACTGTTAATCAAGATGGCAGACAACAGTGTTAGTGCACACACACGTGCAGACACACACACACACACACACATCTACATAAGACTTCAGGCGCAGTAAGTTGATAAGAGGTTTAGCCACAGAAAGAGGTGTGAATGGTGTAAACGTTTCAAAGATGGCCATCAGTGACCATCCCGGTCATAGTGGCTCCCTGATGACAAAGTGAAGCAGGCTGTGGATGGTACTGACTTGTTTTTTATGCAAATCTTCTCAGGCGTTAGTTAAACGCTAAGATAAGAGGGCAAGTACGTTCCAACATAATTGCAGTTTCAAGAGAAAGAGATGTTTCCCACCTGATGGTTCAAATTTGACTTCTATCCCGAATCCTGACACACCTGAACAAATTAACAACAGGTAAAAGGCACTAAAACCTAGTAAAAAAGTATTGGGAGCTCGGACAGATTGAACATGTGGACTGAATGAGGGGTGAACCGTTAATGAAATAATACAAATTAAAAAATAAAATCCTACTGAAAAGCTTACGTTTAGTATGGAATGTCTCCTGATTTCCTAAATAGGTGTCATAGATAGATGGACGGACAGACAGACAGATCTATCGACAGAGAGACAGCCGAACAGACAGATCTACAGACAGACAGACAGATAGTTTAATCTGTAGACAGACATAAATACAGTTAGACCTGTAGACAGACAGACAGGCAGACAGTTAGATCTGTAGACAGACAGTTAGATCTGTAGACAGACAGACAGAGTTAGATCTGTAGACAGACAGACAGACAGACCTGTAGACAGACAGACAGTTAGATCTGTAGACAAACAGACAGACATACAGTTAGAGCTGTAGACAGACAGACAGACAGTTAGATCTGTAGACAGACAGACAGACATGTAAAGGTAATACAGGTAATAAAGTTAAGAGTCTTTGCTTTGTTTGTAAAACAGTGTGGAAGCTGTAGGAGAAAAACAGCTAAATGTTTTTGAAGACCAACAGCGACAGCAGCTGAGGGGTTCAGGAGACAGCTGAAAAAGTGTCAGGACTTCAGAACAACAGCCCCAGATAGTCTGCCATCTGTCAGTGCTTCCTGATTAAAAAAAGTTATCCAAAGAAGGTTATTAATAGTCACACACACGGCTGCTAACACAAGTTCCAGGCAGAGAGCACAACATGAGTAAGCTGTTCCCATAATGCGAGTGTTAAAAATACTGTTCTTCTCCCCACTATCGCATTTCTTTAAGCCTGGATTTAGCTAAAGAATAAACGACGTGGCTTAGCGAAACGTCTTTCGCAGCAAGGCCGTGTGGAGATGTTTGGTTTAAAAGCTCACTCCTGTCCAGGACACTGATTTCGGCTCATCAATTAAAAGGTGCTCACAAAAACAACCAAAGTAAACAGTTTTCATTCGGTTCTCCAGCAAGCAGCCAGTAGATGTCAGAAGTGTGTGTTATTCCACAGCTCTGTTCACCGAGACAAACAAAGCATTTATCTGGATCAACTGTGAACATCAGTGGAACTTCAGCATGCTCTCGTACACCTTCATCCACAATACAAACACGTGTCTTACAGCAAAAAATCACCAAACTGTGCAGAAGCTCTTTTTCTAATCCAATTAGTTTCCACAATTCATTAAACACAAAAGTATTGGGACACCTGATTTTTTCAGG